>NW_024582597.1:500362-502862 GCF_018398535.1 Haplochromis burtoni | reverse complement strand
ATGAGCAGAAGATCCAGGGAATAGTTCACCCTGCCTGAGATGGGGTTACTGGGGACATGTCCTGGAGCCAGGCCTGAGCAGGGTGCCCAAAGGTGGGCATCTGGTGGCCGGACCTGAGTCCACAGGCAGGTACAGCCCAAAAAAGGGACATGGGCCCACCCCTCCTGTAGGCCCACCACACTCAGGTGCCATGGGGGTTGTGTGCAATGTGTGCTGGGATCTCAGGCGACTGAGACTAGTGATTGGGACATGGAATGTCGCCTGTCTGGTGGAGAAGGAGCCTTGGTGTGTGCGGTACTGGCTAGATATAGTCTGACTCACCTCACTGCACGGCTTGGGCTCTGGAACCAGTCTCCTGGCGAGGGGCTGGAGTTGCCCTTCTTATTATCCCCTCGGCTTGCTGTCTGTACGTTGGGGTTTTTACCAGTGGATAAGAGGGTTTGTTCCCTGCACCTTGGGGTCGGGAAATTGGTGGCTGTTCTAAAGTGGCTGTTGGTGTGGCGGTAAAAGATTATCTGTCTCTGCCTGTTAGCCTGTTTAAAAAAGCTAGACGTTAAAAAATATATGACAGGGTGTATCGCATAAGACAGCTAAAAGCTGCATGTATTGAATTCATGAAATTCATTGAATTGCACGGGAATAGATTGGTACTAGGTGAACGTTAAATGTCAAAACCAAGCTGCGCGTAAGAGATAAGAGGGCAAACACTTGAACTAGAATTGTTGTTGGATCATTGGAGCAAGATGTAATATATATGTCATTGCATTTTCTTTATTTCTAACCTTGGAACAAAGAAGCTTTGAATAAAATTTTAAGGTATAAATCTGACTTAAATCCAAAGGCATAAAAGTTTATATTAAAACCTCTATTTAACCAGTGGTTGAAAACCTGTAGCAAAACAGATGTTTCTTGAGGTGGAAATTATGTCCAAACTACAAAATTCTGAATTTTTAAAAATAATTCAAGCAGCTAGAGGGACTTTTTTAATTAATAGCTCCAGGGAGACGTGGAAATTATGACACATTTATTAAATTTTTTATTTTTTTTGTTATCTGCTATATTATTTTAACAGACTGCATGTTAATAGAAAAATGTTCATTCGTGCATGCATGCTTTATTTTTCCACAGATATGGCCCCAAAATCACACCAGCTTGACTCATATCTAATGTCTATCATTTAATATACAAACTGATCCAATGCTAACCTGGATTTTTTCTTTCCTTCTAGGGCATCGAGCAGATTTGAATCATTGTCAGAGTGAAATGTGAAACTATCTAAACACTTTGACTAATTTTGGTAACCTGATTCTCTCTTTCTGTCATGATCCTGGGTCTGTTGACCCAGCGTTTTGAGTTTTAGTTTATGTAAGCCCGTCAGGTTTCCTAAGTTCATTTGTTATCATGCCTAGGTGTTTCTAGTTCTTATTATTTCCCCCTCGTGTTTCCAACTATGTTAAATCTCCCCTGCTCTTCATGCGTTTCATGTCTGTGTCTTACGTTGTCAGTTCGGGTTGTCATGTCTATGTCTCTTTATGTTTCCTGTTTTATTGTGAAGAGGTCTGGTGTTTCTGTGTTCATCGTGTTCAGTTTTACTCTCCCACGGTGACGTCATTATGTTCATGTGTGCCAGCTGTTTCCCCATGTGTTCCCACTTCCCTCATCATCCTCCTGTGTGTATTTAGTCCGTGTGCTTTCAGTCATTTGTTGTCAGGTCGTCTGCTCATCCATGTCTCATCCCCAGGTACCCATGTCAGTTCACTATGGTTAAGGTTTTTCATGTTTTGTTATTAGTTCACCCAGTTTAGGTTATTGTTTAGTTTTCACCGATGCCCGATTATTTTTACCCTCATTGCTACCCTCAATAAACGGCTTGTTTTGTTTATCCACACTACGTTTTGGTCTGCGTTTGAGTCCTCCTCTGCAACACATACGGTCTGCCCCAGCCAGACCGTGACACTTTCACATTGGTTGTGGTTTAAAATTAGTAACAACACTCACTCACTCACTCACTCACTCACATACTTGTGTTAAGGATGTTGTACTTTTTTTTTTTATCAGCATTTCTCTTGAACATATCAAGACAATCAATACTGTTTAGCTAGATCCCCAAGCCCTACCCACTAGCCACAAGTATGGTAGTTATTACAAATGATAGTGCTCTAAGTGCTAGCTTGCATGTCATCTGCTAAAAAATCAAAGATAGATGTTGCTGCACATTTCCACTCTCAGAAAAAAAGGAAGAAAAAAACAAAACAAATTTTCAACAGCTTCTTTCTTTAAAGAAACTCACCAGCATGTAGTGAGCTAATAAGGTAATAGGGTAATGCAAAGGTAAGCTTTTTGATAAAACTCAGGTGTGGGTACTTTCTTTTTAATTTGCTTGCCTAATGTAATACACAAACAGGCATGTCTAATTATCATCCCTGCTGATAAAAAAAAACAAAACATGGTCATTAATACTAAGAGTGACTTGATTCTGTTTGATCTGGAAATCTGGACC
>NW_024582597.1:425247-500341 GCF_018398535.1 Haplochromis burtoni | reverse complement strand
ACACACACACACACACACACACACACACTTATCTACATAGCCAAAAATCCATACAGTGATCAATTAATTAATCTCTGACTGACAGCCTTGATTGGAACCTTAATGTAATCAATAAGAGCTGGAGAAATATGGGATGCACACATACTTGTGCACACTGGAGGACAGATAAAGGATAATATATCATGTAACCGCTCCAGGTTTTATCTTTTAAAATTATAACACTTGCAAATGTTTGGCAGTCGTTAGCTTAGGACAAAGTAGTTTTCTAAGCATGATGTTGTACAACAGTACTTTACTAGGATATTTATTGATTGTATTTTGGCAGAGATATGTTCGCATGTAAGTACTTACCTTAGCCTGTAAAATTGAGAGCCATTAGGTTAGTAGTCAAACACACGTTTGAACAGAGTGTGTGTTTGACCTCATAGTATTTCAGGTCTTTTCAGCTAATCCCTTTTGAAAACAGTGCACCACAAAGTGTTTTATAGATCACCACAGCCCCAAGCTTTAAAGAGAAGCAGCAGTGACTCTACTTTAAAAGGAAAGTAAAATACATGAGAGGATGACATATGCTAAGCTTTCCCTGTTCACTTCTTTCTTTCTTTACTTTACTGTCACTTTCAGCTTATCCTCTCTAATTGCATACCTTTGTATAATACGGTGGTCTTCAGATAGTGTGTCATAGATAAGGGAAATTTAGCAAGAAGACGAACCAGCTTCAGATAGGCTGCTATAGAAGAGCTGACTAACTCACTCCAGGCTGATCGAATTATCCACAAAACCAGACTTCACAGGTGATCCAGAGGCACTGTCCTAGATACAGTAAATAGAACACACAGATGAAAATGCAGACAGTAATGTCAGGTCATAGCAGTTTAACTGAAGAACATGTTGTAGTGCCCTATCTATGATAAAAGAAGAAAAAGAAAAGTTAAGGTAAAAAAAACCCAACATGGTTTTAGTTTTCAAATGATTGTCTAAAGGTAAAAAAAAAAAGTCCATTGTTATCTGACTGTCTCCAATCAGCTGTACCTCTGACATACATATTAATAATAATATTATTAATAACCTGTGTTATCACACATATGACTTTTTGCTTTGCTTGCATTATTTTCTATTGACATGCAATTTATTTTCTTTTTACTCTAAAAATAAGCATTGGCAAGAAAAAAGCCATTCCTCACACCAATTTCTGTCCACCACATTATCCAGAGATAATTTCACACTTGCAAATTCTTATTTGTTGTGGGTTACAACCCCAATTTGATCAAGGGAGGGTAGGGAGAATATCAGGGGTTAAGCAGGTCAGTCTTCTTTGTTATGACTTCAAACCTATGTGCATGTGTTTAGGACTAATGACTAAAATGTGGCTTTACACTGCCAAGAATACAATAGGGATTTAAACTAAATAGCATACAAAAAGGATCATTCTGAGTGTAAATAGGTAGCAAGACTAGCCAAAGGATCCAGAAGTGCAGCTCTTCAGCGTTTATCTATCATGAGTAGATGGCAATTGACTGCAGGTGCCCTGCTTCAGCCAAGAGCGTGAGGGAACGAAGGGCTACAGCTGAGGCCCACAAAGCCCATGCAGTGTTACTAGCAGCAGGTAGAAATTTAATCAAACAAACTCTGACACAATGCCCTGAGGCAAATGCTAGACAAAGTTGGTGAACGTGGTATTTAATTTATTTATTTATTTATTTTTTTGGCTTCCATGTCTCGTGTGGATTCAGAAATTTAAAGTTATAAATGTGCATCCAATTTAAATTTCTGAACAGTGTGATAGGATTCCCAAGCAATGATTCTCCAAAAGGCCACAAGGAATGAATCATGGTAAATCAATGCTTGCAGCCCTTTTGACACTCTTTGGATTTCGGTGTTGAAAACTTTTCTACAAGGATCCAGTTTGGGTCACAGAAGCACATTCTTCACTAGCTTTTTGCAAAGGCTCTTTGTTTTGCTTGCAGCTCAGTGAAAAATCAATAATATCTACAGCACACTTAGACAAACTCATATATATAAGATGAGCACTCCTTGATGTTTTTGTAAGTATTTTATCTACCATCCCAACCTATGATTGTGCGCCTGGTGGTATATTATTGTCCCCAGAGTTTGTGGTTTCATGTGATGCCCATGCAGGACACCAGATCTCTACCAGCTTCAGGTTAATAACTTTTTCTCAACCATCTGGAAAGCCTCAGGAGGAACAGTTTTCCCTCTTTTCTCTTGTCATAACAGAAGTCATTGTCTCAGGGTGACAGCCATGCTGTCGTTTTGACAAGCGTCACAGGCAACAATGTAATGAGACGTGAAGGGAGAGCAGAAATGTTTGGCACAAATGTTTGGAACTCAAACAATATCAATCACAGTCAGCTTCTCATGTCTGCCCGTGTTTCTCTTTGTGCGGGGATTTGTGTGTCTGTTACACAGCTGCTACATCTCCCAGGGATAAATCCCAGGATGGCTAATCAGATGCAATGCTGAGGAGGAAAGAGGAATGCACAGTGGAAATGATTTCTCTATCCCTTGCTGGTCAAGGAGTGTTTGGGTAAATTCATACAGTGTGCACAGGGATTGCTCTGCAACAATTTCCTCAGCTGAGGTGACAAGAAACAATTGTTTATAACAAAACTATTTGTTAGATTCTTCAGATTTATTTATAAAGTAGCAAACCTAGTCTGTTAAGCACATTTATAGGCACCACTGTGGTTTTTAAAGTTGACACTAGTTTTAAAAGGTTATATCAGATGTTATGGTCTTTGGTTTGTGGCCAAGCAGATATAAACCATTAATAAAATGAAAGCCAGGCACAGCCTCGCAGAAAACAAAATCTCAGCTCACATTCTGATCTACAGTTGCACTACTCCTATAGGCGTGTGATATGTATATTCTCTTTTTTTTGTTACTTCTTGAAAAGTGGAGAAAAACACATTTATTTCCAAATACATTAAAATAATATTCATTTTCCTGTTGCCTGGATACATACTCAACATAAACGTCCATGTAACTATTGTTGCATTAATTAACAACACTACATTTATATAACCTGCAAAAGTGATGGCAAATTCACTGAAATTCTAAAATTCAATAACTTTTCAATTGCAGGTGTTCAAGGACTAATTATTATCATTTGGTTATTTTACCGCAGGTTTGTTAATCTATGCAATACAACCTCAATGTTAATAGTTTGTGCGTGTGTGTGTGTGTGTTGGGGTGGGGGGTAGCTTCAGTTAATCAATCTTACTATCATATTCTAACACGACAGATATACAATTGTCATTTAACCTTCATGATATTTTTGATCCCATAAATCTCAGTTTATGTGTCTGTCATATTCAAAATCACATATACTAACATGTAACTAAAAGTGGGAAATCATCTTGAAACAAGATGATTTTTTTGCTAAATCATAAATAATCTTAGCTTTGTATCCCAGCTTTGTCTGTCTTATAAAGATGTGTATCCAAACGAATAGTGATCATTTTATTTATTTATAGTTTATAATTTACACACTGTTATATTTCCATGATGCATGCAACACACAATAAACAATGATGAAGCCGACTACATTTTTAAAATATCTTCTAAAGACATTGCAACAGTGCTGCTTTTGGCTGCAACATTCTGATACTGTTACAGCCCTAGTGCTTGCATGGTCGGGTACATGCACATCCATTCATCTCCATGCAAATATGCCTCACAATTGAATTCATTAAACAGCACCAGGCTGAACGAACCTCTGGCAGCAATAAAGGCCGTATCTTTCAAAGAAATCCATGTCTACAAGCAATAGTCCAAGATGGCCCACTGCCAAATTGATGGGCACGTCAAGAAAAAAATCAAAGATCCACATCAGTTTGAGTTTCATTGTGCTCCAAGTATTGATCAGCGATAACCCTGTTCACCTTAATGCTCATGGTCTTTAGGAAAGTCACAGTCTGTGTCTCTGTAGAGGACTGATCGAATCCAGTGCACAGGACAGCCATAAACACCCAGATTCACTACATTCATTCTGGAAAACTCTGAATTTTCACTGGAATAACAGCCCAAAGCCATTTGTTGCATTTAGATAATGTTACAACTAGTGTTGACTATGTTTTTTCCCCATTTACTCATCTGACCACCAGCTACAGTTCCCTTGTGTTGAATAGTTGAGAAGGCGTGCTTAAAGAAGACAAGATGTTGATTGGTGAAAGGTGTTGTTGATCTGAGAAGAAACACAATCTCTTTTAACAATGCTCTGCTCTGTGCCCCAGGTTTTCACTTTTGCTTGTCTGCTTTTTAAAATAGTGATGCTGAATCTCCCTCTGCATTTCAATTGAAAGCCTCTACAATTTCCACAACAACAACAACAACAACAACCCCTTGTTGGCTTTTATGTATTGCAAATAGTTGTTATAATGCACATCTCCACTCTACTGGAGTGAAACACACAACAGAAGTAACCGGTGCTGCTACAATTATGTTTGGAATGGAAAAACATCACCAAATGGCGAAATGGATGTTTGAGAGGTATTTATTATGCCTTATTATGCAGGGCCATGCAATGAACGTTTATTAACTCATGGAGTATTGAGCCAGCTGAAGTGGAAAGAGCAGAGCAGCGTGGTGCTGGGGTCACATGTGTGTCCAGCAATTACACACGAAATGGTTCAGCTGTCTCTAACACACACGGGTGATAAAATGCCCCGAGAAATGATGTGTCAGAAAAACGTAGCATGGAAACAGTGGCAGCTCTGACTTTACTGTAGATACAGTGGCTTGCAAAATCGGCCCCCTTGAAGTTTTCCACATTTTGTCACATTACAGCCCCAAACATGAATCAATTTTATTGGAATTCCATGTGAAAGACCAATACAAAGTGGTGTACACGTGAGAAGCGGAACGAAAATCATACATGATTCCAAACATTTTTTGCAAACAACTGAAAAGTGGCGTGTGCGTAATTATTCAGCCCCCTGAGTCAATACTTTGTAGAACCACCTTTTGCTGCCAGTCTTTTAGGGTATGTCTCTACCAGCTTTGCATATCTAGAGACTGAAATTCTTGCCCACTCTTCTTTGCAAAACAGCTCCAGCTCAGTCAGATTAGATGGACAGCATTTGTGAACAGCAGTTTTCAGATCTTGCTTTCCTCTTTCTTAGAGTACATCCTGTTTGATGTTGTAAGCAGACTTGGTTTTTTTTTCTGTTTTGTTTTGTTCTTTTGGTCACAGTTACACACAGCTATAGACATTCACACCTGGAGGCAGCTTAGTACAACCACAGTGTGATCTGTCATCTGAGTAGCTCCACTGGAGCAGTAGGGGATTAAGGACCTTGCTTAAGAACAACACAGTGGTTGACCTCGAGGAAGGGAGGAGGCTTTTATTAACTGTTCTCACCCAGTTTTTTCTTGCTGGTCCAGGGGTTATAGCAATACATCTAGCATCTGTATAATATGAGAACATCTGGTCCTTGAAGAATTAAAGTGAGATCTGTGTGTACAGCCTATTAAAACCCATTATTTTGTGGGTGTTGGGGCGTGTTGCTTCAGAGTGTGATCTGTCACTTTCTAGTGTGTGACCTTCACTTACAGACACAGTCATTGATTGCAGGGTTTCTACTCAGGTGACCTAAGCAGCTTCTTTTTGATGATGGTGTAGTTTTGCTGGTTTAATGAGACAATAACCTCCAACACGTGCAAGCCTGATTTGCAGTCAAGTTAATATTTGTCTAGTTAAGATTGTGATCGCATCTGATCCTTTTCTCTTCACCACCTATTGCTTCTCCAACTCTTCATTGTCTCTTGGTAGAACTTTGTTTATGAAACCAAAGACAGAAAGCCTGCTATTGCTCAACACACCTACTTTAATCCTAAAGAAATTTAAAAAAAATCTCTGTCTGTCTCTCAGCTCAGTGTTTGTTTGTCCTCCAAGTCATTTTTCTCCTCACTTTCTCTGCTCCTTCCCTCTCCAGTCTTGATGATTCTTCCTTGTTCATGAAGTGCTGACTGGTACTGATTAACTGCTGCCAAGTAAAGTAGGTGCCTTTATTAGTAATATTTCTGGATCTACCTCTCTAACTGTGTGGGTGAGATTCTCTTTCTAACAACCATATGTCTGATCGCCTGCTGTGGCAGTCACTAGCTCTAAAGCCGTGTCTGCTCTCTGCATGTATAAAAGAGACAGCAAGCATGTCTCAACTGAGTCACTTGACGAGGATTAGATATTGTCATCTTTTATCAGCAGTGATTTCTTTGCCAAGCTCTGACAGTCTCTAAGGGGTTGCCATTTTGCAACTCCTTTTCTCTTGAGTGTGTATTTAGAGAGAACACACACACAAATGGATTCTGCATAGTTTTATCTCCGATCTTGAATTTTCAGGTATTAAATCCAAAGCAGATTTTGATCAGCTTGTAGATAACCTTTCCGTAAGTAGTAGTAAATTGATCTGTCTCATTCGTCAGGGGAACCCAGGATTGCACTGAGAAAAACAAACTATGACAGATATAAGAGATACATATTAATTAACCATGTCAAAAAGATGCACTTGAAGGATAATCATTTTACTGTACACTAAGTCACCTTGTGTATAAATGTCTTGTTCCATTAGAAGCATATAGACGTTGATTATTGTGCCAACACACTTTTGCAGGGAATTTGCATTTTAGTTGTTGAGCTGTAACATAAAGAAACAGATTAGATGAGATGATGCCGAGCAACGGGGGAAACGAGGTCTGCAGCAGAGGTAATCTAATTCCCAGAGGCTTCACTGGGAGGGCGAACAGTCAGGCATGGGATGGGGGAAAGAAAACATTTGATAGCGCATCACTAAGCCAAAAGTATTAGAGTGACAGTCTCGAACAACAGAATATAAATATACAGTGCAATTTAAAGTACATCCACATTTAGTTTGTATGTGATAAATTGAGACAACGGCATGAGACATTTTCACATAAAGACACAATGACATATTCAAATGGATTGAAGAAGCAGTACCAGCAACCTGGGGCCTTCTTAGAAATTGACTTTGCATATTATCCTCGTGCTTATGTGGATTTTCTCTAGGTGCTTTCGCTCCTTTCCACAGATTAATGACTCAGACGTTTTGCAGGCTGGATTAATTTGTGACTACCAGTAGGTGGGATTGTTATTGTGAATGGATGTCTTTCTTATTGTGTCAACCACATGAACGTAGGTGGTAATGTTATTGTGAATGCATGTCTTTTTCTTCACGTAAGCCCTGTGACTGATTGGCAACCTATCCAAGGTCTACCCTGCCAACTGTCACCTGGGATAAACTCTCTTCCTTTGCAATAGACGACTATAGCTAATAAATAGATGATAAATTATGCCCCCCAAAAACCCATAGCTGCTGTAACTTTTCCGTAATGCAATTTTCCAACATCGTCTGCTCTTTTATGAACTAGCACTATAAGAAAAAAGCTAATAAAGCATGGTTCCCTGAACCATATATCATCATAACTGTTAAAATAGTACCAACAGTACCTATAATGTGCACTTTATAGCTGACCCTACTGTATTTCTCTTCTAATGCATTGTACTTTATGAGGATAGCTAAAAGTTCAAGAAAAGTCCAATTTATTACTGACGATGTGACTTTGCATTATCTTTAGATCGGCTCAGCATTGTAATCAAACATCCATTCATCCATCCATTTTCTTCTACTTATTCAAAGTCAGCTCTGTGCAGCAGGCTAAGCATGGTAATCTAGACTTTCCATTCCTGGTAATACTTTTCATTTTCTTCCTTAGGGTATCCCGAGGCATTGCCTGGCCAGACAAGATATGTTTATATTTATGTATTGCTGCCATATTTGATCCCAAAAAGCATTCTGAATCATACCCTTCTTATTTCGGTGTGTGTGTGTATTTCTTTTTTTACAAATTTATTTGTGCAGTTTTACATTCTTGGATGAAAGCTTAAAGCATGTTTTGTGTGCGCGGTCATTTTGTGTGCATCCTAAAAACAATCTCAGATATAGTATGTATAGTGGAATCACAACTGCTCAAAAAGTTTTTGCTATATGTTAAAACCAAAGACAGTGACAAAATACATGTATGTGCACAACTTACTATTATTATTATTATTATAAAGTTATTAAAGTCAGTACATGAAATTTAATTCCTTGAAGATATCCGCTGCTCTGCTAGCCTGAAGTTACCCCGCAACATGTACATCCACATTGTTTTTCATGTTTCCACATTTTTGTCCATGTGTCGATATACATACTTGGCAGTGTCTGCAGTCGTGTTTGTACAGTGTCTACTGTTTTAAAAAACTAGCCTTCAAAAGAATCGGAAAATTTTGAGAAAAAAGCAGCTAAGCTTGAATAACATTATGACCATATTGTCTGAAGGTAAATATAAGTGCATTACCTGAGAATTATGTGACATCTGACAGTTTTCACATATGATTGGGGGTATGTTATATTTCTGCATGTAGAACAATTTTTGAATATTGCTGTAATTATGAATGACTCTAAATATTGTAATAGTGCATTTCAATAAATGATTTTATTTGATTTGTTGTTTTATTTTTTCAGCAGTACATTTAAAGTAGGAAAATAAAAAATACTATGTACAAATGCTGCAATTATTAACTTTACTTTTAGGATTTTCTTTTTTTTTTTTTCTATATTAAAAATATCAATACCAGAGCCTGGTTATTTTTCAATTTTAATTGTAATTTTTTCCAAGTATTTTTTTGTTGTTGTTGTTGATATGGTTACAGAGAATACAGAGAAATTCATTAATAATCCTTCTTATGCATAATCTAAAAATAGCCCGATCTAGTTAATTCTCAGTTTTACTCTTTCAGTCTCAGTTCCTTTTTTTTCTTTCTTTTCCCTGCTTTTATTACAAACGTTTCATTCTCGGTCACCTCCTACTGAGTTTTTTTTTCTTTTTGTCTGTCTTTTCACCTTTGCCTCCTGTCTGTCTCTTTCTCCATCTGACGTGTATGTTCTTGAGAACCATGTCAGCTTGAATTGGTCATTATCTGCTTTTATCCCTCAAGGGCAGGTATTCAGGTTTCCTGTAGTTATGTCAGTGTGTGGTTGTGTGTGTGTGTTGTGATGGAGAGAATGAGCGCGAGAGAGGGAGACATGTCTGCTTCAATAATTCAAGGGATTGTTGTTCTGTGTTGAGAGTGTCTATGGGAAGAGAGAAGGAGAAGGAGAAGGGGGATTGAGAGCAAGAGAGAGGTTGGGAGGGGCAAAAAAGAGCAGCACAAAAAGATGAGTTTGACAGAAAGACATGCCAAATATGATCACTGTAATCTTTAGTTCTAAATTACCCCAAGGTTTGTTACTACCTAATGGAGTGTTAATAGTGGGGTAAAAGTGTGATGATGACAGTTTTGTGCATGTTTTACTTTTACAGCCTGTCAAATTTTTATTCTTGTAATCTCTCCTAAATTGCGTTAACCAGGCACAAAGATTTTGACCACAGAGCACAGAGTTGTGAATGTGTGTCACAATTGAATGTAGCAATGTCTGTTGGGCTGCACTAATCATACTGTAGCTAGAGACAAACGTAACAAGCTGGGTGCCAAAAGGTTTGCTGCTCCAATCCCCAGCAAACTGAGCCCTAGACTACAGCACATAGACACAAACAACAGCAAAAAGACTCTCAGTTCCATCTTATACTCAATGGATATCTAGCCAGCCAAAAAAAAAAATTGTGTCCTTGATGAAAAGGCTTTTGTTCAGCAAGGAGAATCTTTCATTTTTAGGCCAACACAAGGAGTTCAGCTGCACTCATCTCCAGTTACTCCAACTCAGAAAAGAAATCTCATGGTCTTAGCTTCTCCACTGTGTCCTGCTCTTCACTGTGGTTGTTTCCATCTTCAGTAACACCATTCCATGACTGAGCAGTAGGTCCCACTTTTGCATCACACTTACCTGCTGTGCTGTTTTCCAGCTATTGTGACATTTTTAAATATTTCTAGAAGCATAGGCAGTTTTACAAAAGGGATGATCTCCTAATTGAGCACACTTGTACTCAATTATCAATCAATCTAACACTTCCCACTGTGCAAAGTTGGAGGGATGTCTTTTATATGCTTGTCTTTAAGTAACAAATGATTTTATATAAATTCTCTTAACTCTAAAGCTTAGTGATGAAAAAAATTAATCCTTTACTTCTTTTAAGTAGAGTGCTGTACAGTTATAGCACTCGATGCAAAAACTCATATTTCCACAGCTTTGAAGACTGTGCTGGCTTTAAAGCGCCTGTTAAAGACAAAGGAATCCAATGATTCTATCAATGCAACGATATAACAGAAGAATATATATTATGCCATTTTTAGTAAGATTTTTGTAGGTGCACATTCAGCTCATCAGTTAATTCATAATGTTTAAGTCTGGTTTTTGGGACAATCACAACATCGGCACAGTATCATAGGAATCATTCAGTCAGTCATCATGAGTCAGTAATCCATCACTACTGGTTCTGTTTTTCATAAAGTTCTATTTAAACAGAGTGATGGATCATATCATCCAGTTATGTTATGATGTTATGAATCCCATAAAATCATTTATGGCATGCCTTATGGATAAGCTTTGTATACACACACACACACACACATATGTGTGTGTGTGCGTGTGTGTGTGTGCTGTCAGCTTTAACCGCATTAACGCCGCAAATCTTTGTTAGTGAGTTAGCATGGATCACCTCGTGTGTGGGGTCAAGGCATTAGTGCCGTCCAGCCCCACACATGCGGCAATCTGCGCTAAATCTCTTGGTGATAAAGACCCCTGTATTTTTTTTCAAAACGTGTTTTAGATAATATTATATGGAAGTGGAAAAAACTTCTTGCTGCTTGACCAATATAAAACTGAATTTTTAGTAAAAGAAGTAATAGGGTGTAAAGCATAGGGTTAGATATTGATCATAAAATTGAATTCTCTTGGGCATATTCCAAGCCATCAAGCGAGAAACCTAGGAGGGATCTTTGGCTCAGATTTTAACTTTAGCGCTCATGTGGGGTCTGTAACTAAATCCACCTTTTATCACTTTAAAAATACAAAAAACTGGCACATACTTTTATATCTAGTGCTTTTATATCTAGTAGGCTCAACTACTGCAGTGCTCCACTATGTGGTCTACCACTTCAATTGATTCAAAATGCTACAGAATGTGACTAGAGCCAGAAGAAGAAAATACATTACAATTGTTTTAAAGCCACCATGGTGAATTCCTGTCAGCTTACATATAGAATTTATAATAATTTGACTTGTTTTAAAAGCACTTTGTAGTGTTGCTCCACTATGCCTCCCATGCTTACAGTGTAGCAATCAGCACAGCCCCTGAGGTTATCTGGACAAAAGCCTTTGGCGAGATCATTTTTAGCTTTTATAATGCCTTCGGCCACTGGACCAGTGTGGTGAAGGACTAAAAAACTGCTGGAAGTGAAGTACCTTGTCAACCTGGTTTTTGATGGAGTGTGCCAAAGACATTGCACACTTTATTTTTATTTACTTTTTTCATTCTATCCAAGTTTGTCTATTCATTTTTTTCTAATTTGCGTCATGTATTATTTTAATGTCATTGTAATTTTAATTTCGATTTTATTAATGATTATTGTTGATATTAATTACTTCTAATTATTGGCTATGGCCAATAGAGAATATGGGCCTATGGGCTGTATTGCCCATAGGCTGTTTTAAATGTGAAATTATTTATATATGATTTCTTGTCCTTTCAGTTTGTTTTAACTTCCTTATCATTGTATGCTATTTGTTTAGTCTTATAACATTTTCCTCTGCATTTTAATTATCTTTGCTTCCCTTTCTGTAAAAGTCACCACACACCAGTGTTGGTGTACTCCCAGTGCTGGTACCAAGCCTGGATAAGAAGGAAGTTTGCATCAGGATGGGCATATGATGTAATATCTGTGCCAAATCAAACATGTTGATCCATTGTCTGTGGTGACTCCTTGGGAAATAAGGGAGCTGCTGAAAGTACCTTCGAAGTATTGTTGATCAGTATATCTAAAATACCATCCTCAAGCCAGTTCCTGCATGTCCTTGTCCATGTACCCTGAAGTGTTTCTTACCCAGTGTTTCTTGAAAAATTACACACTGTAAACCTTTCACAGTTCTCTGACTCCTTACACAGAGTGGTAATGGAAATGATGCCATTTTTTACATGACTATATCCAGGTGTCTTGGCTATAGTAACTAATTGGCAGCTAAACATTAAAACGTTAAACTATTCTTAGCTACACAAAAAGCCTGGAAACTACACCATATATCCACAACAATTCTCATCTCAGGGCACACCTGGATATTTTCTGTGCTTGAAATGTCTGCCTCCTTGGATTGCTATGATTTTCACTTTTAAATTCTTTCACTGTGGGATAATTGAGACGGTGATAGATAAATAGTACATGATTTCAGATGAGTTAAGAGTCTGACTTAACTGAAAAAGGTGTCAAACAAAGATTATACAGCAATTTATTACTACTATTTTTCCCCAAATATTTTACAACATGCTTCAGAAGATTCCCTATACAGTACATGTATTTTTGCTGCAATTTGTGAATGTGTAACTTTAACCCTCTCCAGGCAGACATTGCAGTTTTGCAACAGTTAAGAACTAACAACCTGATTACCCCACATACATATTTTATGAGGTTTTTTTTTACTCAGAAGTACCACTGCAGGACTTGGTTGTGCATTAGCAACAAAAAACTTAATTGGGCCTGAGAGGGTTAATATGTGTGTGTGGAATGTATTATCAGTGGCTTCTCAGCTAGTCAAATGCATTTTCGTCACTCATTGCTTTGTAATGTTGTTGCTTTTCTTTAAAGTATTTGTGAAATATTAAAAATATTTGAAATTCAGTCCAATCCATCCTTTGATCTTCTGCTGCTTGTCCAGGTTGAGAGTTGCTGGTGTAGCAGTCTAAGCAGAGATGCCCATGCTGCTCTCTCCCTCACCTCTGTCAGCTCTTCATGGGGAAAACACTGAGGCATTCCCAAGCCATCTGAGGCTACGTCCACACGTACACGGGTATTTTTGAAAACGGAGATTTTCCGTTTTCGTTTTTAAAAAAATCCCGTCCACACGTAAAAGTCAAAAACGAAGGAAAACGCTGCTAGGAACATGCCAAAGCAGCAGGTGGCGCTATATTCCTATCCGTGTAGAAATGTTGGCCAATCAGAAGTCAGCCTGGGTGGGAAAGAGTAAACAAAGATGGCACATAGAAGCAGAAGTGAGTCCTATGTGTGGAGGGGCAGTAACAGTAATGGTATTTTGTGTAAGTCCGCCATTGTAGAAATTCAATTGACCGAAACAATAACCTGGCGCACAGTGTGACATCAAAAAATGCGCACACCTTTGATGCTGCGTTTTCTCCATTTTTCTCGTCTACACGTAAACGCAAAAACTGAGTTTTCAAAAATATCCACCCTGGCAGGAGTTTTTAAAAATCTCCGTTTTCAGTGACCGAAAACGCCATTTACATGTGGACGAAAGGTGCAAACGCATAGAAAAATCTGCGTTTTCAAAAATACCCGGGTATGTGTGGACGTAGCCTGAGAGACATAATCTGCCCACTTGACTGGTTTACAAACAGTTATATTTCAGCACCATGGACAGCTGCCCAAACTACCTGAACTGGCCCCTTTCAATGTGGAACAGTAGCAGCTCTTTTCTGAGTTTGTCTTGACTGACCAAACCCTTCACCTTGCTTCTAAGAAGGAGGCCAGGCATCCGTTGCAGGAAGCTCTTTTCCACAACTTTTATCTGTACTTGTGTCTTATACCACCTCCAGTATTTCTTTCTTATTTCTTTCTGTATTAGTGAGGATGCAGCATCAAACCATCTGTCAGTCTTTCACTCCCATCTTCTCTCACAAAACAAAACCCCAAAATGCTTAAACTGCTCGTCCAGTTGGGGCATCCCACCCAGAGCAGACACTGAGAACCATGGCCTCGGCCTTGAGATACTAATTCTCATTCCTCCCACTTCACACTTGGCTGCAAACTATGCCAGTGCAATCTGGAGGTCATTGCTGGCACTTAAATGAGAATGCCTTATACAATTTGAAAATGAAATGCTTATTTGGTCATGTAATTTTCAGGATGTTATCAAAATTGCAAAAATACAACAGTTAATGTTGCATTATGTTGTAGTCACAATCATCTAGGCCAATTTAATTTGTTTTGTTGAAAATGTTGCCTTCAGTGTGTTGTATGCGATTTATAATTGTAATTCTGTGGCTTACTAAAGTTTAGAAGCTGAAATATTCCAACACCATGGACAGCTGCTTGGTGTTGGAATGTTGTTTTTTGGCTGCTCCGACCGAAGAAAGCTAATGATGTTTCCCTTGCACTGCACATGCACAAGACCACCTTTTCCCCCTGAGCTGATGTGGTTAAATATAAAAAACACAAACAAAAAACTGACTGATTTGAATTTAAAAAGATATTGTGTGATAAATTGTAAACTTATTGTTAAAAACCATTTAATTCCATTTAATCTTGTTATTTAAGCAATCGAGGTATTATTTGTATAATTTATAGAAATGTGTGGTGTGCTTCAATTAAATGCTTCTGTCACTTTACCGTGTCTCATTCTACCTTTCTAACGGTGCTGGAGAACTTGGACTTTAAATAATGTGCTGTGTGCTCATGTGAGTGTTGCTGACTCTGCAAAGTGTGTTTGTGTCAGAGGTAAATTGCCGTAGCCCCTTTGATGTGGAAAGCAGCAAAAAGAAGATAAAATATTCAAAGATGCTGTCCTGTGTGTGTATGTGCCTGTGTGCATTGTGTGTTACTGCATTTGTTGCTGAGCGGCTGCTTGGAGCAACACTATAGTAAAGCCTCTGATTTTAGTCTCGAAGCATCAATGTGTGCACACACACGAGCACAGTGGCCAGTTGTCTCCTGGTTGTGCCTGACTTGTAAATCTCTTCATTAGTGGAAGTCCAATAGAGAAATCAAGGGCTCTGATTGGAGTGTTGAATCTATCATCACGACCCCCAACATGACTCACTTGAGCCTCTAATTAAAGCTCTAAATCACAAATTCCCATAAGCCTCTCCTCTCTTCTTTTCTGCTCAACATACCATCAAAATTTTAGGGATTGTTTGAGGTCAGAAATTTCACATATCACATTGTTGTTTGACATGTGGTTTTAATGGGTTTGCCACCATATCTCTGTCCACTGCAGCACTCAGTCTGCCTTACTAGGATATATTTCACTTTATGCTAACCAAATCACCATTATTGTTTAATGGGTTGATTTGACGGCTGAATAATTTGAAGCCCAATCAATGCTTTTTTTCCTTCACTGACCTTAAACTTAAAATTAAAAATAAAATTACCTGCTGGTCAAAATTAGTACAGTTAGTTCATCAAATTGTTTTGGAGATAGTTTAATGTCAACCTGATGGTGGTACTTGAGGAAAGGAGGACCACAGTTAGATCAATAGAAAAAAAATGACATGAGAAGACATTTTTTTAACATTTGTTTAAATATATGTTTGTTTAAACAACTTTATGGTGTTTCTTTGTTTTCTGTATGTAGGGAAGCACACATATCTGTCAGCAGCAGTGAATTGTTTTGTCATCAGCTTACACTGCTGCATGACCGACAATTTCATTTACCTAATAATAGAGATAATGACACCACTCATGCAGTATATGGAGGGTTAAATAACCTTGTTAGGAAGCGCCAAGTGGAGCTGTCAGCATGCCAAGCTGTACAATAAAGCTGTCACCCCACTCTGTGATAAATCAAACTGGTTCAGCACAAAATGTGTCAGCTCTGTGTTGATATGAGGTAAACAACCAATATATCCAAGGATTAAGCTATAGGAACTTTTTTTTTTAATTAACTCTAAGTGATTTTAATACCCTATGCATTCAGTGTCTAGTTTTTTTTTTTCATGAAACACTGATTCATGTTTGTATTTGCCATACAACATTTGCACAGATGTTGTCAATACACACAGTAGTAATCAGAAAGTGTTTGGGATATTTGCAGCACGCAGATCCAAATCACTGAGAAAACATCTAACATCAAACACTCGGGGATGTACTCTGTGAGACAGATCATTCGGTGACTTTTAGGTTTCTGTTTTACATTACTTTTTGCAATTTTGCCTCCAGATGCCGGATATTGTAGCATCCTAAAAATGTGATTTATAAACCATGTAAAATTGCTATAAACCTGTGGCCTTTTGATGTCACTGGATTTACATGCATGTGTCTCTAAGCTTTAACATACAACAGCAAAAAAGCTGCAGTGCAGCACAGAGAATATTCATTTTCTATTCTTTCACTGTAATTTGTTAACTGCCACTTTCACTCTGCTTGTTCTATCAGGTACATTGCTTTGTGTCACAAGAGAGTGTGTAGTTGGCACTGCAGGATATAATCATTTTTTCTAGTGTTAAAAAACAAAACAAACAAACAAAACTTTTTTAGCTCCTGAAATTACATTTTTCAAAAATATGATAAAACTCAGCATGGGTTTGCCAAGTCATCTGGCAAGTCAAAAGAGAAGAAGTGTAATAGCTTGTTAGCTACACTTGTTATTTACTTATCTAGCTATCTGTCTATATGTCTATCCATCCATCCATTGTTACTGAGTTCGTCTGAGTGTTGAATCTTTGGGGGTGTTTTTCTTGTATGTTTTTCTTTGGGTTTCTTATTGTTCTTAAGCCCTGAGCTTTTGAAAAACTCCCTCCAGGGTGAAGATTTTCAGAAACTCGAAGTTTTCTTGATGGCACCTTTTTCTCCTTGTTTTATGTCAGATTGTGTGCCATGCTATTGTTTGTAGGCTTCTGACTGGCTAACATTTCTGTGTAGTTATGGTTATATTGCAGCATGCTCTTGACAGTGCTTGATATCAGTTTGGCATTTTCAAATAGATGGGAGATCTTCAAAGCAAAAATGGAAAAAATACCTGCTTGAAAAAAATACCTATATACACATGGATGTAACCCCAGATTTTTATTTTGAACGGTTACGCTGATTTTTTGGTTTAGCTATTCTAGCCCCTCCAGTATCCCTTGTTTCTTCTCAGTTGTGAGTCTTTGTCTCAAATTTTGTCTCAAATTGTGTCTTGTTGCCTCCTTAATTCCTTAATGTTTACTTTGTTTGCATTTCTTTCATCTTGTGTGAGTTTTACACTTTGTTCTTGACTGCCTTAATTCTGTTTAGCTGTTTGTTGTTTCCCTGTTGTTTCCACCTGCCCAATTAACCTCAAGTGTATTTCTACTCCTGTGTTCCTTTTAGTCCTTGTTAGACTCTACTTACCTACCTTGGGAGGTCTCTGGTTAATGTCTTGAATATTTGAATGATTTCTGATAGTTTCCTGCTTTTCTCTTTTCCTTATTACCCTGGATTTTTCTGCAGCAACGTAAATAATAGGTTTGTTTTCGGTAACTTTTTGCCTGTTTTTGGAGTCCTGTATTGCAGCGCATTTTCGCTGAACGGGATGTGCTGAATAAAAATAAAACTATAAACTTTACCATTGTGCATTGAGACACTTTACTAACTGTGTTATCATTAAACACTGAGATTAAACATTGACTTCTGTTGCCATTTCTTTACATTTTTATGCAAATACATTTGTCCTAGTAAATCTTCTGTTTTTCTTCACACTGAGTCTAAGGCAGTCTTTCTATTACAGTACAATATGCTTTACGTGCGCTTTTGGCCAGATTTGTGAACTGGAACAGAAATAATTAACTATGAATCATTGCTGACAGATTGGAGTCATGTAAGCTATGATTCATGGATAACTGGGAGATTGAAAGCAGCTAGGTGTTCCTAATCAAAAAATCTAATCTTATGTACAATGAGGAGGATGGAAGACAAAAGGCACAGTGAGGACAAGCAGCTGCTAAAATGTGGGAACGTGTGGCAGGGAGTTCTGGAAGATTGTCATAAATCCAATCACCTGACCAGACACCTTTTTTCTTTTATTACTGTTGTCTTTGATCCTGGTACCCTGTGTTCTTTTACCAAAGGATACCCCCTCCACTGATTCATGTCATCCCTGCCTTTTTTTTTCTTTATAAATGGTATGCTTGTAGATTGTCCATAGTGAGCTTACCTGCCCTTCACTCTCTGGGTTGGTAAGCTCACCGTATACTAGAATACTTAATAACACACCACCACAGCCAACCCTGGAAAAACAGGACATGGAGTCATTTGTTTGACAGAGCAAACAAGGGTGAGAGAATATGGAAGGGAAAAAGACACACAGGAATGTTTGTAGTTCATCCTGCTGGTTTTTCTGTTCTCTGTTTACCACCCTCCCATTTCCCTGCCTTTTCTGCTACCTCTTTTTGTTTCATGAATATTTTCCTGAAGGCATGTTTTTATTATTCTCTGCTTTCTCCCATACCCTCACAGTATCGACTCTTTGACCTATTGTCATCAATCCTCTCTTTTCTTCTGAAACTGTGACAGATACAGTAGCATGAAGTGATTACTTTGAATAACTTTAAAGCAGCGTTAGAGTAATATTTATCAAGTCAAGAAAAGTATCACCCAGGTGTTTGTGTAGTTTGTGAAATTTAAATGTATTTAAGGTCAAGGAAAAAGGAAGGGGGAAAAACAGAAACGTTTTTTTTTTACTATTTCTATATTATTTGTAAAAATTTTTTTTACAGCTATTCTGCCCAGAGAAGATAAAACTGCATTCATAACCATGACCATGGCATTATAAATTCACTTCTGTGTCTTTTTTTTTTCTTGAGTGTCTCAGTGTTCATTCTGGTGGGTGTGTCTTCTGGGCTGGCAGACAGTGCAGCATATTGATAAGCAGAGTAGAGCCTATTATCTTGTTTGGCCCGCAGCCTGAATGCCACTGGTGATTTTCTGTTTCTGGTCATAAACCACATTCACAGTTATCACAGAGCCAGCGGGGCACAGGGCGGTTTACATCACGTGATGTCTGCAATTTCTTTATTCATTAACTCCAATCTTCACAGCCACAAGTCTGGTTTGTTGTCATTGTTTCTTTTCATTCAGTCATTTCTCGCTCGTGTGTTTGCTGTGTGCCTCTAGCAGGCTTCCTCCAGGACAAAATTTGTCATTTGGAGAGGAAATTAAACATTCTTTATTTTATCTGCATTTGGAAAAGAGAAGTCCCAATATTTTAGCTTTTTGTACCCTCCTCGTCTTGCCACAGCAGCAGCAGCAGCTCAGATTTCTTGCTCTGTTGTCAATGTGTCTGGTTCCATTGTATTAAAGGCACAGTAATTCAAAATCCCATTTTGTGCCATTTTGTGTCGAATCACCATGGCAACAGTCGCAATTATTGACATAATCTTCCATATTTTTTCTGTTTTAAGATGTGTCACAAGAGTCTTTAGTTTAAGAGTTTAAGTATGAGGACTGGCAACATATTTGAGTTCATCCAATAATAAACGGGTGAGGACACTAAGCAGTAATGTGTTTATGCTCCATCTAGCCCCTTTATTGTTCACAACACAAACAGTCTGTCTTTATCCACTATTTAATAAGCTTTTAATACTTAAAAGAAAAGCTGAGATGTAGGAGATTTGTTTGGATCTCAGCATAACTCCACCCTGAATTCTTCTTCATCTAGATCTACAGCCTTCGTTTAACTCGCTCTGTCAGTGAATATATCATTGTGGAAACAGACTGAAGAGTGAAACAGATGGACTACCTATAACTGAGGCATTCAAAATAATATAATCTTATGGAGTCCCTGTTGTTTGTTTAGCAGGTGGCCATTATCAGTTCCTGTGCCAAAGACAATCCAAACCAGCAGCTGGTGTTAGCTGAATAGTAATTTGGGACTCTGATGTATCCATTTTAGAAACATGTTATTAACTGAAGTTTTTTGTTTGTTATCTGTAAAATGCAGCCAGCGTTGTAGTAAACAGCTATTTATTTATTTGTAGAGAAAATTCCAATAGAGTAAAGAAAAGAGTAAAATACAAAATCATGTCAAATTCAATTTTAATGTGTAATGTGTAATCTCTGTAATTATGGTGATCATAAATGCTGTGATGATGATGGTTGTGGTTTTGATTACTTTGCTTACTGGCTGAAGCCGTGCTTGTGATTCAGTCAGACAACTCCGCCAGCTTTTGACTCATTCAACAAATAATAGCATCGTGCAGAGGGAGAGATGAGCTTAATGAGATTGTACTAATCTTAAAAAAATGTGTTTTTATCTCTGTGTGTTGCACAATGCAAAATTAAGAACATTATATATCTATCTATCTATCTATCTATCTATCTATCTATCTATCTATCTATCTATCTATCTATCTATCTATCTATCTATCTATCTATCTATCTATCTATCTTATCCCCTACTGAATAAAAATCAGAAATGCCATAATTTCAAAGGAATTTGTTATTTTGAAATTACTCTCCAAGTTATGGAAAAAGAATGGAATTATGTATATTCCTCAAAATGAGGATGTCTTATCTTAGGAATATCTAATAAAAAAAATAACCAGCAATATTGTTTATATTGTCTATTCCAATGAACTATTTTACAATTCCAAAAATGTCTTTACATAATATAAGGTGGATGATTTTAGCATGAAAGTCACTGAAAGGCGACCAGCAAAAAAGAAAAAAAGGTGTTATTTTCCCTCCTATTTAACAAATTCAGTCACCAAAGACTGGTGACTGAGAATATGGGGCAGGTGAGACTTGGGAAACCCTCATGTGACACAAGATTAAAAGACAAAATGTTCATCATGCAGCAGCTCTAACAAAAGTCACTGGATTAATTCAAGGAGAGAAAATCAGTTTGGTAGATGCTATGTAGCCTCACTCTCAACCAAAACTGAACCCAAAAACACTGATTTTGAAGTGATTCATAGTAAGTTAAACTTTGGCGTGTGCTCTATTCTATTTTCAGCACACTACAACAGAACAAGCATAATTTAAAAGGATAATAAATTATTTTTTTCATAATGAGGTACTAAATGAAAAGGGTATGGTTATTTTTCCAGCACCAAGCTCTGCCAGGCAATACATATTCAGGATTGTACATACACCTCTGTGTAATCTGAAGAAAACAAGTGACTAGCCTTGTTTATTTATTATTGATCAGGGAAAAACACCAGAGGTGCTCTTGCTGCCTGTTAAGTCAGAACACGATAGATATGGCTAAAGGGAGCATTGATTTTTTTTTCTTCTGCCTGGAAAGCTTCTTATAATCATTAAAGTGCAATGAGACCTCAATTTGTTTTGGTGACATTAATATTTGTAAGTGGTGGCTCTTTGTATTTTCCTCTGCCCTCTCCTCATTGTATTTATGTTCAAATGGTTTAAACAGCCTATACAAAGTTATATCTGTATACATAAGCGCACGTAAAATATCAGATAGTGTTGAGAAGAATTTTGAAAAAAAAAAGAAAGGAATACTGTGTATGTTGTGTGTTTCTTGGTGCTGAAGTAAATGCAAACAGGCTGTTTGGTGAATTTAATTTAATGTTTTCTTAATTTAAGCAACTACTACTACACTGACACAGTCGGTACAAAGGTGCCAAACCAATTAGTGGTTTAATTGATTAATTTCAAATTCTTACATGTTCCAGGTTCTCACAGGATCTGATTTATATATGCTCTACCCTACAAATATGTCCAACCTGTCATCAGATACCCTTCTGGAGTAATAGGCTGCCTACATGAGGGGATAGATGCCACTGATATCAAGATATGAGTACTCCTCACAATGCACACAGCTTTCCACCCAAAGTCCAGCACCCTGAGGCTGTAAGAGCAACAGAAGGGGGAGGGCAAGGATTAGTGAGTGTCAAAGACACAATACAGGATGAAATGAGAATCGTCTATGAATACATCAGGTAGATGGCCCTGTGAGATGAGCTGTTACACGAGTGCCTCGGGCAGTGGAGGGCTGATAAGGCACAGCAGAAGAAAATACTGTAGATCAGGAAGACGACCAAGCTGCTCCATGGAATGCACCATCAACAGATAAAGGAACTGGTTGGCATTTGTGGCTAGAAAAGTCTGACCTAAAGGACTTGTGTTGCCATGATCAGAGCCCCTTTCTTGTCCATGGCGGCACAAGAAAAGATCTGAAGCACCAGATTAATAGGGGCAGGAGTCCCACAGCTGAGACACGCCAAGTTGCAGGATGTGTAAAGGTGCCTTGGAGATTCATTAGCTTGAAGTACCACATTTAGCAACAATGACTAAAAGTAATGGTTTAATGTATGACTTTATCGCAGTTTCTCACGTGATGTGGAGAAATTAAGGCCCACTCTTGTTCTGAATGTTTCGTCAATTCAAAGAGTTCACTTCATGTTTTTGTTTATTCACAGAGGTCTGGCCACAGCATTTGTTTAACGCTCCAGATCAAGAAATGAACAAAACTTCTGCTTTTATACAGGTTCTCAAACTTGCTGATCATCAATTAATCAAGAGCATTTGATTAGCAGAACCTACTTACCCTTTATTCTTGTGGCGGCGGTAAGGTTGTAATTAGTTTTCGTATCACTGAGTGCTTTCTTTTTCATATGACTACATATTTGTATGTGCGTCTCTGTGTTCATTTGGGATAAAAATTAACAAATTAAAAGAGCATTTACCCTGCATTTTGAAAAATTACTTAAGCAGTGCATCTAAGTGTGAAACCAGGGTATCATTTACATGTGTGCACATGTAAAACATTGGGAGTGACAGACCTGTGCAAAATGAGTGTGCCACTTCCTTTCAAAAACTTTTTGTTCTAAGTTATGAATTTTTTAAAAAAAAGTAGGAGGAGAGGCATGCCATGCACATTTTTAGCATTATTCTGATTTTAGATCAGTTAACTGGGTTCAATAATCTGCAAAAGAGGTTCACAGTTTATATCCAACATAAAAAAAACCCCTGAAAGCAGTGCTATTCTATTCAGTTTGGCTATTTATGTTTCTCAGCTTTTCTGTAGAGCACAATTCACATAAAAGTCCTGTTTACTGTACATGGGCAGGCAGTACACAGGCGCAGTGGGGGTGGTTTAGTTAGTTAAGATGCCTCTGGATTTACTTGCTAGCATTTAACACAAAGTGTCTTTTTTAAATGATCCCACTGACTGTTTAAGCGGCTATTAGTCTGTTTTGCTATTCACATCAGGGCTCTAAAACTCTAGAGTACCTTCAGCAGCAAGCTGTGCTTCACAAAGCTTCATCCAAGATAAATCAGCATTTGCAGCAAGCTTTCTGGACATGTTTCTAAGTTTGTCTGTTAACTTGGGTAACAGGAAAGTAGAAAATTAGTTATTCCAGTGGTCCTCAGCATCTGAAATATAAAGCTATTAATAAAGCTTTTTAATAGTTAGGTTATTTTGGGTTTACACATAGATTGTTTCAAAATCCATATCACATGTATCCAAATGTAATGTGGGTATTGAAAATCAAACTTCAACAAATTTACTTCTGCTGAATGTATTAAATAAGACACTTATAGTATATATAAATAAGACACTCGACTCTGCTTTCCAGTGAGGATCTGACGGAGTGCCGACTTGATGATGTAATAAAAAACTAAAATAGCCTCTCTGGTGCCTGTCTGAAAGGCAGAACTGAGTGATGCTGACAATGAAACTGTATTTTCACTTCCAGTGTCATCAATACTTGTTTTTTGCAAAATGACATCACAACTATTCGGTACATTTATGTGTGTGTGATGTCACATTTACTTTTCCTACAGAGCTCTTGCTGTGAAGCTGCAGAAATGCACTAAATAGACGACTGGCTCTCCGTGACCAGGCCGATCAGACTGAAGATAATGCAATAGGAAGACAGGGAGTTGTATTCTCATGTGGACTCATTAGATTCCTTGTAGCACTGGTTGAGCGACACTGAGAAAGATTTTGAAATACTGTGGGATTGCTATTAAGAAGATTTGATTATAAGAAGCAACACCACTCACTGAAATGCAATGATATAACTGCGAAAATTGTAAATAAAACTAGGAAATAATTATGTGATTTCCTTCTTTGTTTCTGAAGTAAGACATTCAGCTTCCTCTAAGATGATGTGAAACGAGATCACAGTTGCTGTGTTCCTGAGAGTCGAGCATGTGCACGTGTTGAGCAGGAATTAATCTTTGAAATCTTGACTCTTTGATCAGTGATAATGCGGGTGCTGCACACGTTCTCCTCCTCATGTTTCCGACGATATACAGTCGACAACAAAACCACGTCTTTGGTGTTCTTTGGCTGAAGAAACTGAAGCTTAAAGTTGAAATATGGACTTTTGTGACAAAGATGAAACAGATAATGATAAGACTGATAAATTAAATCCCAAAAGTTGTTCAATTCTTACTCTCATGATAGGATTAAATGTGCTAAATGTGTTGTCTTCTTTTTGGGGGGAAGGAGGATGGATTGCTACTTTTGTTTGGTGAAGCACTGAACATTAGGGCCAGCCTTGATGAAACTGTAAAGGAGAGATGATGCAGCTTCTTAGATGCTGACCTGGGGGCCTGCATCATTCATGGTTAATGTGGTTCACACAGTGTGGTTGTTGTTGTTTTCTTGTATTCAGCTTATTCCTGTGCAGTATGACTCTCCCTCTTCCCTTGGGTTTACTCAGGACAAGAAAGTGAGTAGAATCCTTGATTTGTTTGTGCAGGCTTTGGCAATGAACCACACTACTGATGCATATACACATGCACAGGATGTGGCATGGAAACTAATATGTTTATTGAGGTGACATCATGACATGATTGTATTTTATATTAAAAAATCAAAGGTCAACTTCAATGTAACATGAGTCTATTCATCTGGAGAGTTGTGGCTCAGGAAGCTGTGTGGGATGTTGCCTGCTGGGCATAGCAGCTATGTGTATGGCAGCTCAGTTGTAAATTACTTTTTGTATATGCACATTTTATGGCTCCAAAACAACTTCTCATTATTTAAATAAATAATAGAGTAAGAAAAGAATGAAATCATAGCCTGTCTGCGTTTTGGTAACCACACAGTTCCTGTCTTTAGAACTATTTCCACTCACAATAATAAAGAGACTTGAGAATGACCTCTGACACTGCATTGTAAAACACAGATACGAGGCCTGTGTGCTCAGCTGCAGGGAAACTTTTTAAACTTTTCTCCACTAAAGTATCCACATTCTTCAGCTAAAAGGTCACTGACAAAAAAGAGAAAAACACTGGCACTGCCATGTTTTCCCTGAGGTGGAGGCCTCTGGGAACTACTAAAGAACATCATGGTGATTATGGTTTTTTTTTTTTTAACTGATTTTGTCTCTGCATGTGAGAACAAACTGGTCAGCATCCCATACGTGCAGCATAAAGCCTCTGCTAGTGGAGCACAGATGACCACAGAGAAAAATATATAGTGAAAGTGGTTGAACTATGACTATGATTAATGTATTTAGAATTCAACTTGAATCCTGTTTTTGTTTGTTAATGAAAGCAAATTTACAGGAGCGTGGCTGTAAACTTTTCCCAGCTACTGAAGCCGGGCATGCAAGGGAAAGTTTGAGAACCTACTAGAGGAACGTCCCCTGGCTCAGTTATACTGTTACACTGCACTTTTAAGGTTAAAAAAAGTGTTATGCAATTGGAGTCAATTTGCCATTTTCCATAGGTATTGATTTGAACTTGCATCTGCTTTTCAAAACAAGTGCACTTGGCTGTGTTTATTATGACTGTGCATTTGTGTGTATATTACACTATCTACTAATTAAGTATTGATTACTGCAGCAGTTTGCCTCTCTTCAAAACCAGATGCAAAGCCGTGTGGCTGTGAGTGAAGCTTCATCATCTTCTTGGCATCACATCTAATATTTAGCACTATACCTGCCTGTTCATATAAATGAGACACTGCCTGTCAAAGCTGTAGACATGAATATGGGATTGAATCCAGATGAGCTCTACTCCAGGAAAGCAAACACCATTTTATATTAACTTTCTCTTCTTTCCTCCTCTCCCATCTCAACACATTCCCTTAATATCTTCTCACCTCTGTCAGTTCATATTTCTTCTCTGCAGTGTATTTGTTCTCTTTTTTTTCCCTCTTTCTCAGAAATCCTTGAAACTGACGTACTTGCCATTCATTCTGATTCCACTCATCATCCATCCTGTCATCTACACATCCCTCTTTCCATTAACATTGTTTTCACCTGCCTGTTTTTCTATCTCTCCTCTAGGCCTATTATTGGATAACTGCAATCCCACTGACAAGCTTGGAGGGTGAAAATTCACTTGTTGCATTGAAATGGAGTTTTAGAGGCAAACTTTGTTCAGCCAAGTTCAGAGAGTGAGAGCCTTTGCACATCCAGTGATAAATAATATTCATTGTCTCTTTCTGCAGAAATACGTTGTTTAGTGCTTTACATGTACTCAAAATATGAGTTGATTCATGTGTATATGGCAATGGTAAGCCAGGCAACAGCATTTCATAGAATGTTGTATTCAATATTAGAGGAGTGAAGCTGTGATTTTTTTTTTTAGATGTTAAGAGTGCTCTCTAAGCCAGGGGTGGCTCTAGTGTGCTATTCATTTCAAACTTAGAAAATGTTACATCCCAGTAGAGCCAGTGTTTGTCTGCTTATGTAGTATACAGATATTAAATATTAATACGACATAGTTCACTATGTTATTTTTCAGGCGGTGTGCAATACATCTTAAAGATTAGTTGCAAATGATGCTTGCGTAATATGCGGTTAAAGACACTGTAAAACATACATATAAGTGATATATATATATATATTTATAACCTTGCTTACTTTTGTCAAACCAAACAAGCAACAAGTGCATAACTTTTTTAGTGATGTAATACATCTTCGGTTTAGTAATATCATTCATGTAAAAATGTGGCAATATATTGCAATATATAAGTGTTACATTTTTAAAACTAAACCATAATAGTACTTAATTACTTCCTGGAGCAACAAATTCCTTAAACTACTTGTTATATTATTTTTACATGTCATGAAATGCACACATAATTATCATTTAACAATATAAAGGCTACAGCACCACATACTGAGCCAAATCCCTGTAATAATGAGGACATAGGGTCTTTATTTGTATGACTTTGAACACAAAAGAAAGCTGAAAACCAGCCCAAAGAGACTTTAAATAATCACTACTGCTATGCTACTGTGGAAGCATTGCCCTAAGAGGTCAAACACACTGCTACTTCAAAAACAACAGCAAATAGAAAAAGTACCACAAAGAGATGTTTTGTAGGAGGCAATAACATGACTGTCCAGCAACAGAGTGCTTGGTGAATTCTGTTAGCAAAAGAAATATATGGATTTTTAATCAGTCCCCATTCTGAGTCTCTGTGACAACATGAACGCCACTGATGTAATCCCAACAGAAGTTGTTATGTGGTTTGATTCACACCATGTATGCACAGGAACAATTATAGACATGTTCCTGTCAGATATGTACACATATCATTAGGAATAAAGGCTATTAAGGTTTTGTTTATCCAAATGATTAAGAAGAGTCATATTAACCTAACAGATATTCTTGCTTTTTGAATTATTTTTAAGCCTTCGATCCTGCACTGCAGAGGCACCATCCTACTCAGGTTAATATTTAATATTTACTCATTTATTTTCTTTTTCTCAAAATAAGGACTATTGTAGTTACTCTGGTATTTCATCAACAACTTTCACTGAGACCTAAACAGAGATATGGCTTGTTAAATATCTAACCATTAATAGAAAAGAGAGCTATATGCGCAGGAAATGACACAAATAAAAACTCTAATGCAGTTTAGTACAGTTTTTATTTAATTTTATATGCCAAAAAATGCAAAACAGTCACTCAAGACTTAAAGAATTATAGAATGCTGATAGTGATATTTGATCTGTTTGGCATTTGGAAAGGCTTGTTAATGTAAATGAAGAAAAGAAAAACATTATACAAAATGTAAAACTTTATCTACATTTGTACTCTTTCTCTAGTTGATTGGCATTAAATAAGTAACCAAACCTCTAACCAAACCCAAACCTCTTATTTTTCATAAAACTTCATGTTACAGTCATACTGAGAAATGTATTAAAATGATCCACTCCGTCTGTATGTGCTGTGTACGATACCTTTGTTTTGGGTCCTTCATATGGACGGTTCAGATTCCTCTTCTCTATTCATTTATCTGTTGCTTTTGTACATAGACAAATAGAACAACAAAAACTTGTACATCATCTTTCCCGTTAAACTTGTCCTTTCCTTGCTCCCCAACATCTTGAGATAAAATATCACTTTATTCTTGCGTGTGTCACACAGCACTGAAACAGCTGTTAAATGACTTCCTTGCCTTAATTCTGGATTCAGAAGAAAAAGTTCAGCACCTTAATCAGGTCTGATGTACATAGCATACACCATTGCCAATGACCTTTACTTATTTCCTCCTCTTTATTCCCTCCAGCTCTCTCATCTGTCCTTAACAATTATTTAAAGTATGTGCAGTTAAGTTATTAATTCACTGTTGTTATGCTTTGATAAGTATGTTAAAATTCACTGCAGGATCCTGCCAAACCTAATTCTTCTCTCCAGTGGGGATGTTGTCACAAGAGATTTGTGCAGAGCTTCAGACCTGTGGCTGATTTGAATTCACAGCAGGTGTTGGTGGGTAGCCAGATATTATCATTTTAAACAGCTTGCTACACATTATCAAAATATCAAATGGCCAAAGAAAAAATAATCCTGTCAATAATCGTGTATGTGTTCAGCAGCACTCACATTATTACTGTGAAGTATTACAATTCTGACTTACATCATAAAATGTATCAGATAAAACATAAAACGTTTAACGATTGCTTATAATTAAATGCTCCCTGGCCAACATGCTGCAAAATGGCCAATTTTGTAACTGACTGAATGTCTGTAATTATTCTATGCCCCTTAAAATAATGAATCCCCAGTTTGGGAGATAATAGCTTTTCATTTGCCTCAAGACATGTTAGTGGATAGAGAAGTTATACCGTTACTTGAAATTTACTCCACTGACTGTCAATGTTTTACAGCAGGTTTTGCTTCATATCCCAATAGAAACGTCTGGATCCATCCATTATTTGTTTGTCTTTTACTACAAAAATGGGAAATTTTAGATGTTTTTAGGTGCAATATTTATTAAAACTTCTAAAAGCATACATAAAAATACAGTATATAAGGCAAACACAGAGGTTTTACATTTCTTACAAGCTTAAAAGTCAATCTCTGGTATGAGCACCTTTATTCTTCAATACAACTTGAGCTCTCTTAGGTAACCTTTATGTAAAACCTTCAAGTATTCTTGAAGAATAGCTCTCTTGAAGGACATTCTTTAAATGTTGGTTGGTGAGATCCGGGCTGTGGTGGGGCCAATCCATGACTGAGAGTAATCCTGACTGACCAGGTATGTTTTACTGCAAGGACACTCACTGTTGCACCTCTCACCTGACCTCCTCAGTACACACTGATGATAATTTGAACCAGAAATGTCAAAATTGGATTCATCAGTCCATAACCTGTTGCCACTGACTTTCAGTCTAGCACTTATGGAATTTGGCATACCTCAGCCTTTTCTCCATGTTTCCCTTGCTTAATTATTGGTTCTTGACAGCATCTTTCTACTGAGACCATTTCTGATGAGGCTTCAGTGAACAGCAGATGTGTCAACTGAAAGGGCCAGATCCATCTTTCAGCTCCAGTATCAGGGCTTTCCTCCTATTTCTTAAGGGCATGACTCATATATTGTTCCTCTGCTTTTGCTACAGACTGCTAGCAACAAAGTGACACTTTATTAATAACTGTGAGTTTACTTTTTCTGCCACTTTTGAGATAATGCAGGTCATAAGAAAATGTGCATTATTTTTCAATCAAGAAATATTTTCCCCACCAGACTAGCAAAGTAGACCAACTCCCAAAATGCTCAAAAGTTCAAATAGGCTCCTGGAATAATTGGCTTTCTTTTAGTGAAACTTCAGCAAGTACTCTAAATGAATCAGACTATAACATGTTGATAATATTGCACTTCACATTTCCATAAAGGTTAATTAAGTCTAGCTCAGTCAGAGGAGAGTTAAATGAGACAGAGAAAATCAGAGTGAAAATAATAGCTGAAGTCAAAGATGTAAAGCCAGTAAGAAGAAAAAGAAAGAGTAATGTAAGATCTTCATAAAGTCTGAAGTTTGTGCGTATATGCACAAGGTAGAGTTTAGTCTGTTTCTTTTGGTTCGTTTTGTAAAAAGTTGCGCTGCTTAGTCAAAGTTGACCTTCGGGTACAATATCCTTCCCCTTACTACCAGTGTTGGGAAGCTTACTTTTAAAATGTATTCCACTACAGATTACAGAATACAGGCCCCAAAATTTATTTTGTAGCGTATTCCATTACGTTACTCAGTGAGAGTAACGTATTCTGAATACTTTGGATTACTTAATATATTATCATGCTTGTTACAACTACATGTGTTATTGCTGTGTGATTTATTACTATTACTGAAGGTTATTCGCCATACCAATACCAACTAGGTTTTTAAGTCTTAATATAAAATGAGTAACAGTAGGGTGGACATTAGCTAAGGCTGCACTTTTTGCAGCGATCTCATATAGAAAACGATATATAAAACAGGTCCGCGGCTCCGAACTGTAAAGGCATAAAACCGTAAAGGGACCTCTGGCTAATACGTCGGGTTCCGTGATATTCGACTCGTAGCCGAAAACTAGCTTTACTTTGTTGTCTGGGTCAACTTTGCTTGCGAGAGACAGAGAGAGGCGTTGAAAGGCTGCTCCAACGGAACTTATTGTTTCGGAGGAAAACACAAACACAGTGTACAGTCAAGTCTCAATAGCTTACGACTGGGCTCGTCCGGCACTCTTTTTGGCTGCAGTGGTTATTATTATATTTACATGCTTCCATCTCCCATTTCTGCTCGGTGACAACTCGTACTTTTCAACTCGTTGTGTCGTGTCTTTCCCTGAAAAGTTTGTGTCTTTGTGCTCTCTGCTCCCGTGTCTCAGCACTCCTTGTGCTGGTTGCTGTCTGGCGCTCCACACTTCTCCTGGGGAAACAACAGAAGCAGCCGTCAGGACACTTTACAACTGCGGGCATACACACACTAACTTTACTAAGCTAAAGACTAATGTGGAGTTTCATGCAACGATCCAGCGTCGGTGGAGGCTTCACCACATCATTAAGTAGCTCCCTCTGCCGACGCTGATTCGCTGCAGGTGTGTGGCATCCGCCTTGGGCGTGGCCAGTCATTCACAGGCCTGACGGTGCCTGTAGCCTCCTGGCTACCGCCACAACCACGCACACACACACCTCATTATATATAGACACATGGAACAAAACCCCCAGACAGCGGAACAGTGCACACACATACACCAAATAATAATAATAATAATAATAATAATAATAATAATATTAACAACAACAACAGTCCACACTGCTCCCAGACCCCGAGTCCTCCAGAGCTGGGTCTGTGACAGTAACTGTATTCTGAGTACCACCTTTTTTAAACGGCAACTGTAACAGAATACATTTACTCATATTTTGTATTTTAAATACGTAACAGCACTACATGTATCCCTGCTTAATACATGTATCTAACCATCATTCCATCAGCATTAGACTGAAAGCATTTCTTTTATACTTTATATCTCTCATAATTAGACAGATAGAAAACGAAATGGGGACATTTTACTGATTCCCTTGTGGTCTATTTTGTTTGGTATAAAGAAGAGACAGGCTCTGATTTCATGAAATTTAGGGAAAACATTACTGCAAGCACAAGACATAAAGAGAGAGTGCAGTAACAATGAAAAAAGTATAAAACATTTAACATCTAAAGAGGAAAAACGATAAAGAGTCGCAGTTAGAAGAGCATTTTTGTATTCTTCTTCTTTAAATATGAAGGGTTTTTTTTGCTGTTTTGCTGTATGTGGGAGGATGGATTTTTGTAATAAGCTATCAGGGTTTGTTATAGCACACAGTGGCATTTCTTTGAATAAATGTGGAGATGCCTTTAAATACAGAGGGTTTGCTGATATAAAGAAATACAGAGATTTGTGTAGACTTAAAACAAAAACTGATGGCAAAACCATGAAACTTGTGTGATCCTCTGCTCAGAGGCTTAATAAGTAGACTGTGGATTACTGTGCAACTGTATTTAATTAGGGATACTTTCCTTCTACTGCTCACACCACTCAGCGGTACACAGAACTAAACTCATCTCTAGACTAATGAAAAAGAACAGATCTGCATAATAGCATTCATTTACGGTACAGAGAGTTAGATGGCATCCATCTGCAACACTTTCCTAGAAACTGTGTTTGTATTCAGCTAATTTATTTTGCCAGTTACATTTTGATAAGTAATGTAGTGGCTGAGCTGAATATATTTACTTGCTTTTCGGGGAAGGAATCAGAACAATATGCAACTGCAAATGAAGGAAGGTGGTCAGGATCAACACTTTCTCCTAGAAATGTTCCTTATATTCAGCTAATTTTCAGCATGAAATACATTCCGAAGAATGGATAATGCTAGTCAAAATACATTTTCCATTAACACTATGAGAAAATCGTAATAGTTAGGAGGGGGGTATATGTTTTCCTTTGTTTTTTCTTTCCTTTCAACGTGGCCTGCTCCGCCTTTTTTAGTTTCACCTCTATCTTCTTCCTAATGAGTTCTTTGTGTATTTATAGCCCTTCCCCTTTCTTTGTCTTTGTGCATCCCAGTATACATGTCACAAAGTTTATCTATGAGTTTGGCATGCTTTCTTTGATGTCATTTTTCATTTCTCATTCTTCTTCACAATTGTTTGCTTTGCTAGGCTATTTCTGTGTCTGCATATGAATGCTACCCCCCCCGCCCCCCCCCAGCAACATATCCACATAACTATTTCGTCTATAGTCTACCAGAATATCCAAGTGGGTGATGTCAAGGTGCCGATCAGTATGACTTTGTTGCTTAAGTACCTACAGATAGGATTAAGTGTTTTAGTGTGTCACTGGTGATTTGAACATAAACCATAGATCTTTTGAAAGTAATTTAGCATCCAGTAAGTAAATATGACTTGTTAGACTGTCATATTGTTATGACCATTTTTACAAGACAAGGAAGAAAATGAGTTTTCCCATCCATGCATTGGCTGTTCTTTTTTTTTTTTTTTCTGTGTCCATGTTATCACATATATTTGTGATCAGGATACATACTTTAGTACTAATAAATGTGCTTTAAATATGCTTTTAATTGCCTTTATCCTACTTTACATTTCACATCTAGATTGACTTTGAATGTGCAAACCTGTATTACTTTTATTTAGTTAGAGCGCGTTACGATTATTTCAATTATATGAACTCCGGCTATCATGCTAGAGTATCATGCACGTAAATATCAAATGGCTGTACATGGATGGGTGGTTGGGTTGCTGAGAGCTCAGTTGTTCTGTAACAGATGCTCGCTATGGCAACAGTGAAAGGTTCTTTATGTTAATTACATATACATAACCTCCCTTTACGCATTTGCAGACGTTAAAAGGATAATTGCTAGATTGCTATGCAATATCTTCATGAGTGCAATAACCATCATTAATACTGTTGCTTTTTAAAAAGAACCATTTTCCACTGAGACAAAGCGAAAGTTGCCATTCCTAGTTGAGCTTGACACATATTGTGAGTAAAAGTTCCAATAATATATGTCTTCTGATATTTTTTAAAACAAACAGTCTGTTAAATCATGGGATAATTTTCTTTAAATTTCACACAAACACAAACAGAGCATACTGGGAAGACAGAACTTAACTTTACTAGACAGCGCTGGGAGCATTGTAAATAATAGAGTCAGAGCTGCTTTGCTGGACAAACTATTTGACACTATTCCAAAATTAACTCTCGCATATTTTTCTGTAAACCATTATACTGCTATAAATGGGTTTTTTTCCCCTCCTTTTTTCATTATGCTGAGTTCCTTTGATTTTATATTTACTTTGGTTTGTAAGGAGTGTTTCAGAATATAACAGATTTTTAAATGGGAAAAGTCTTTACATGGGTGCCTGTTTATTTTATAAAAGAATCAGTCTCTGTCTTGTTGTGTAGCTTTTTTAATTACTTTACTCACAGCCAATGTTTTTTTTAATGTGAACTGCCTTGCAAGCACTGCATTGTGTTCTTTTCATGGTGGGCAATTTATTAAATGGGCGCTACCTTGGTTACAAGAGCTTATTTGTGTAGTTTGCTTTGTTATATAAAGGGGACACTACATTAGACCTGTGGCTACACTCATCTGTTCTTTCCGCTCATAGTCACTCTTCTTTTGTACCCTCATATAACACCATGCCCTTCACACACATACTTTTCCAGCTTCCATTTCTTAATATTTTACAATTGCTTTCTTTCTACTTGTGGCTGTCCCTGCGCTACACAACCCAATTCTTTTTTTTTATATATCTGTACAGCTTTAGATTTAGAAGTTTTGAAAAAAATTTAAAGGTATCATTTAATGAGTTTTGCAGGGAGTGATAATCATACAACAGAGATGCTGTAACAGGCTGTGTTAACTGTCAGTGTCAAATGCTGTCATGTTGTTATGTCATCCTATTCTTAATGAAGAACTTCATAACTTCTTATATGTCTGTTACGGTTTAAGTCTATTCATCAATATGATTTATAGCCCTGCAGCAAATACTAGCATTTCTAGCTAGTATTTGCAGTACTAGCGGAAAGTGGCACTGCAGGTACGGGATATTTAAGGTAGAGTAAGGGACAAACCAAGTCCATGAAATAATTCGTTTTGTTTTACTTATAACAAAAACAAAACAAAAAAAATGTTTTGAAAAAATCTTTGAGGGAGCTATTGTTTTATCATCTGTTTGACCAAATGTATTATAAATGTAGGTCCAATGCCACAGTTCTAGTGTGTGCTGCAGTCCTTTTGATCAGTAAGACATTTTACTCCCAGGTACATTAAGAGTAAAGCAAGTTTCAGATTTTTTTTGCCCAGCAACCCTGCAGGCTACTGCACAAGTGTCACTGAAATCGCCATAGTCATCCCCTAGTTGACTTATGATATAGCTTCTACAGCTCACCTGCAATGCAGTCTTCTTTTCTGTCTTCACTCTGTTTCCATTCTTTCCTTTGGTATATTCTTCTAAACTAAAATAGTCTAAAACTATACAAATTATGAAGGCTTAAATAATGCAAGGTTAGTCTACCTCACAAAGGTGAACCCTTATTTTTTTAAAGAACAAATATATTGTGAAATCAAGCTGTTCTATTTGATTAATGTCTTTTCTCTTTTATTTCTGCCTCCTTTTGGTCTTATGTGTCGAGTTATTTCTTTAGTCTCGTTTAGTGCTTTTACTGGTTGTTTGAGATGTTTTTGATCTAGTAGGTGAAGGTCAGACCAGTGCTATACTTTCAACAGCTGGATACAAAGATCATAGACATAAAGCCGAAATGGGGTTACTCGTTGTAAAAGCACAAATGGAAATAAGCTGTGTGTGTGTGTTCCTGTGGAGAGAGATAAGGTGACAGGCAGAGGTCATTCTGGCCATATCTTGCAGACAGCCTTGCTTTCCCTGTAGGTGGTTTAACCAGACATCTGCTGAACTCACATCAGATCCTGCAGGGCGTCATGTCTGCCACCACTCCCCTCAGCTGACCTCGATCAGTATGCCAAGATTTTCATGACATACGACAGAATAAGAGACGTAGCTTTTGTGCCAGAGGCTGATATCAGATCAGGTCTTAAAGGTTTGGTGATTATATTGTTTCCCTCACCATGAGCCTTTCCTTTTAAACTATGATTGGAAATTAGAGTTAAGGGAATTTACAAGCTACAGCATACCAAACAGTTTTGTGGGTCAGTGAGAGGATTAAAGGGGAGTTGTAGCCTCTGGTTTTCCACTTATATATTCCATGGATGTTTCATGTTGATATTGAAATGTTAAGTGAAATTAAATTTCTGTCTGGATCCAAGGGGCTATGCAGTTATAATTTTAACTTCGGGCTGGGCAAAATGGAAAAATAATCTTACTACAATATAGTTGTTTTTTTAATATCAGTTGATATTGACATATAATATCACAATATAAATCAAATCACTATCACCATCAAGCTTAAAGGTTCCTCTGTACTCCTAAGAGAAGATATAAGGTTAACAAGGGTTACATACTTCAGTCAGCTGCTTCTGACATGTCTGACTGTGGTTACTACTGCCATATCTTTTATAATAAAATAAGCATTCATGATATCACTGTGTCTCTTCGTTTTCTTTCATTATGCATAGCACTAGAGAAACTAGTCTTGGATTGTGCACAGTCTAAAGATGAGACTACTTCAGATAGTAAAAATGATTTATGGTGTCTTTGGGGAAACATGCTTTTGACACAATTTGAAGTACATGTTACACTGCTTCTTTAAATATTATTTATTTTCTTTAAAAACTGAACATGGTAAAAGTACTGTAGAACATTATACACCTGTCTTCTAAATAAACATATATACCTGTTACACTAGCTTCTGTTTAAGATTCATTAATTGGAAAGTAACATCTAACATCATGACATCATCTGGAGAAAGGAATTATCACTGGTTATACCTTATCAGTAGTGTTGTTTAATCTATCAGTGGCAGGCTATAGTTGGCTCCTTCATGGACTGGAGAGACTCTGACTTAAGCAAGCATATCCTTTAAGTTGGCTAAGACCAGATCCCTGTTGCTAAAGAAAGGGAAGGTGGAGGACAAGCACAAGGTTCCTGGAGTAGTCTCTGCACTACAGACGTAGGCTTCTTGGCATTAGAGGGTTACTGGAGAGAAAGCCACCAAAAACATCAATGAAGGTTTAAATGGAGCTTCCAAGTGGCTGTGAATAAAGAGAGGGGAACCGCTCTTGAGAGGCACAAGCCTGGGCCTGATCACCCAGGTGAGGGTGTCTGAAAACTAAAGACCCAAAACACCCGATGACCCTGAGGTCTTCACTAATGATGCCTCCAAGCTCGCTATCTGTGCAGATGGTGTTTCTTTAACCATGAAAAACTGACATCTTAATCCTGAAAAGTCAAAAGCTTTAAGTGGTACAAAAGAACAAACAAACTGAAAAACTACAGTGCTGTAAGAAAGTATTTGTCCCCTTTCTGGTGTCTTATTCTCATGTTTTGCATATTTATCATATGATCTTTCAGATTATCAATCCGCATGACACAACAAAACCCTGAGTAAATGCAAACAGAAGTTTTAAAATCATGATTTCATTTATTAATGGACGAAGCCATCCAAATCTACCTGGCTCAATGTAGAAAACAAATTGCACCTTAAACCTAACAACTGGTTGCGCCATTATTGGCAGTAAGAACTACAATCAAGCATTTGTCATAACTGGCAATAAGTCTTTCACAACACTGTGGAGAGATTTTGGCGTATGCTTCTTTGCAAAATTGTTTTAATAATTCATGAACACCGACCTTACTGAGGCAAGTGAAGCCTGCAGTTATTCAAATGTTCTGGGCTCTTTATAAATAAAAATATAAAAAAGACATGGGCAGTGAGCCTCATATATGGATCAGATGTGTGACTTAAACAAAAATCTAATCTGGTAGAAAAGTATGACACAACTGTTCAAGTGCTGTCTGAGGAAAATGTTTGAGTAGGGAGCTGGTGAAGGCCCCTACTTAAAAACCTACAAATATGTTTAACCTTTTATGACTTGCTCAGTGATTGGCTCAGTGATCTGGACGCCACTAAATATGACATTTTTTGCATCCTTACTGGCATTGTGACTTTTTTTTGTCTTTTTTCAGCCCTCACACATCTGGACAATAGAGACTCGTATATTAGAATGCTGTTCATAGACTTCAGTTCAGCATTCAACATGATCATTCCCCAGCAAGTCAATCACAAACTGGATCTGCTTGGAATCAGCACCTCGCTGTGTAACTGGCTGCTGGATTTCCTAACAGGAAGACAGCAGACAGTACGGGTCGGCAGCAACACCTCCAGAATACAGGGGCTCCCCGTATTCAGGATGTGTGTTGACCCCCCTGCTCTTCACTCTGCTGACCCACGACTGCACACCATCACACAACTCCAACCTTTTCATCAAGTTTGCAAATGACACACCTGTGGTAGGTCACATCAGCGACAATGATGAGACCTACTACAGCATTGAAGTTAGCCATCTGGCCGAGTGGTGCAGCAACAACAACCTGTCCCTGAATGTGGAGAAGACTAAGGAGATCAGGATCCAGGATATCTACTGCACCCGCCTCATCTGGAAATCCCTCTGCATTACAGGTGACTCCACTCATCCGTCCAACAGCTTCTTCAGTTTGCTGCCATCAGGAAGAAGACTGACGAGCCTCCGGGCCAGAACCAGCAGACTGAGAGATAGCTTCGTCTATCAGGCTGTGGGGATGCTGAATTCACTCCCTGCTCTCACACACACAAACTCCAGACCTGCATTCACTGTATGACTGTGCATATGGACTTTGACAATAAAGCTGACTTTGACTTTGACCTTGATAGCTTTTGTTGTAAACCTCTTCATCCATTAAAATATAAAAATTTAAAGTTAAGTTTTAAAAAAGTAAAATAAATGGATAAAACTTTACACTCAGTTTGGCCATTCAGACTGCAACTCACCAAAACTATTTCCATTAAAAGGTTTTTCATTAATCCTTTTTTTTTTAATCTAATCTAATACGTAGATACAAATTAAAAGAAAATTAAATGGAGAAAAATAATATTCTTGCACACAAGCTTCCTCATAGATTGAGAACTAATTTTTAATTTAGCCTAATGTTTGCTGGGTTGGTACTTCTTCAGACCTCTATTTGAATTATGAGCATGTCCTTCATTTTTCTGTTAGGCTACAGCTTAAGATTTTGATTTATTCTTTACATTTCTTTATACTCTTAAAATGTTAAAATTAAGTCTTGAGCAACCCATAATTTCTTTATATTTTGCTTAAGACAGGCCAGACTTTCACCTAGTTTTTCTTTTTTCAGTGGTCTCCAGGTTTTAAGAAGGTAAATCAAGGTTGTTCTTTGGACATTGGGTGCTTTTTAAATCATTTTCCATCCTGTCCTCATACCTTAGAAGAGAATGTTTTTCATGCTCTGTTTTAACCTTCCAACTGTGCAAATTAAAGTGTATTCTACCAGCATTAACTTGATGAATGTGTGTGGGTGTGTAACTATCAGCAGTTTGGGCTGAGTTTTATGGGGGCTGGAATAATGTTTTTGGATTGAACAAACAGAACTAAACTCATGGTGCTTTTCCAAAAACTGGATATTAGAACACTTCCCCAAAAAGGTTTCTCTGACTGAGTAGACCTACATAAACTAGTAACAGGATCAGGACCACTGGAAAAAGAAAAAGTGGGGACATTTTTTTTCTCAGTTTTGAGAAAAAACTCATTAAGACCAGGTTGAACATTAATAGCTGTTAATTCTCTCCTACCTGTCATCACATGGACTTTTTCCACTTATAAATCAATAAATGAATACTGTAGGTTAAACACTTACTCGCAGGACATGCACCAGTTGTTGAATTTGGAGTGTCCCTTTCACAGTGCCAAATTTTTAAAACCAGAGTATTAAAATAAATGGCGAAGTTGATGGGCTAAAATTAGTGGCAGACAGCTTGAGTAAGGTATTGATATCTATATCAATATTTTGATCTATCAGGGTCCTGTCATTAATGAAGCCATTTTAAGTGGCTGTATCTACTGTATACTACTCTGCTTCATTGTAAGATTTCAAAAAGTGAAAATATCCCCACATTACTGAAGTCCTCTGACTCTTCTTTTCATCAATATCTTTTTGAGTTTTTACCCTCAGGCTTTGTCTGTTGAAGTGCCGTGTTCAGTAACCCTATTGTTCAAGCTTTGCTTAACATTTTCTGTTGTCAATTTGTCTTTTATCTTGTCCACACTCCTGATGTACTGGTGTGTACTGATGCAGTAACCCTAACATTAGCACACGTGCTGCTGTGGTGGCTGTTCCTCTGATGCTGTGTGCATCAAAATAACTTAAAGTGGCGTTAACCCTATTTCAACCATGTGATTTGTTAGGTGGCACTCCTCTCATTGTCTTTGGCCTTTTGTGTTGTCTCTGAAAACATGGATGGAATGAATTCTGGCAACTTTATATCTCACTTTAGATCTCACATTTCTATCAAGGAAAACATATATTACAGTAATTGTCTTTTTTTTTATCACCCAGCTCTATTTTAACCATAAGCATTCCATTTGCAATGACTGATTTTTAGTAATATGTACCGTATATGAGCAGTAAAGTTTTCTTGTTAAGCTTGTTCTGTATTATCTTCAACTACTCCCACACACTGATGATGACCTCCAGTACCTGATGTGCTGTTGTTGCCAAAACTACTCCACCTCACTGAGAAATGGACTCTGAAAGCGCCTAAAGGGGCCCTATAGTATATGGCACAAAGTAAGCTGGTGGATACAGCCACACTTTAAGCAGTGGCAGCAGACTGAATGTGATTTGGATGCAACTGTATAACTAGGAAATAAATTATGCCTTCAGACACTAGACATGACAAACAGTTGAGTTATACACTGTACTGTTAATAGGCACAGTTTTAGAGACACAAGCATCGACTACTGCATGTCAGTAAGTGAAATGCTTTTGTAATTTTACTGTGGCTCACGAGAATGGTTCCTAATTGATTAAATTAATATTAAAATGGTTAGTTTTATGTCTCTTATGACAAGTCTTACTAAAATCTTGAAGTAATCCCGAAGGAAGAGAATCATTCATCTAACGGTGGAAAAGACACTTGATTAAGTGTAGGCAGACATCCCTACCCAGCAAACTGAAAGCTTTAACAGGAATTTTGAAATAAAGGTATTGAAACTGATCAATTTTCTTGATCTAAAAAGTATGATAATACCTGTTATATAATTTTTAGTTCATGAACCTTTCAAAGCTTGTTAGAGTTCTGTCTTATGGTTTATGTCTCTGTGTAATCCTTAGTTGCTGTCTCCCCTGTCTGCTATATCCCCGTGTCCAGTCAGTGTCTGTGTCTGCCCTGGTCCCACGTCTCTGTTCCCTCTGTTGTAGTGCCTGCCTGTGAGTCTGTGTCTGTAAGTTCAGTCTGTGTTATGTTTCCTGTTTTACTTTGAAAGTCCGTGTCTCATGTAAATGGTCTGGTTGTGCTTCCTTTGTCTCGTTAGGCCTGATTTGCCCCAGCTGTGTTTCCCTCCTGTTGCCCATTCCCTGATTGCTCCCTCTGGTCGTGTCCAAATTCATGGGCTGCATCCTCCTGAGGACCCGGCCTTCGCGGTCTACGTGGGCCGGGTCCTCAGAAGGTCGGGTAGGCCGGAAGTAAACGGCCGTGAAATTGGACGGTCTAGCCTTCTGATTAGCGTCACCGCTGTCTCGGTGGAGTTTAATAAACTCAGCCGTCTGCTCCTTGCTATCTAAAATATAACAGGACACTGGCGTAAATTCTCGACTGTCTCATACTTCTGTTTAATCAGTTTTCTGTTTGACGTTTAGTCAGCTGTGTGAAAACCAAGGAGGAACCCACCCGGGGGATTAATAAAGTTTTATTTTATCTAATCTAATAACTTTAATCTCAGCCAAACCGATTTACTCACGAACAAACAAAACACTGAAAAAAGCCCAACAATAACATTTTTAGGTTGTCTAAGTGACTTATATATTACGTTTAACCCGAGCAGCGAAAGTCCGCGGTGATCTGAAAATGATGTGCCGGGAGTTGTGCCGTTCTCGGCCGCATCAGTAACCCTCGAGCTCCCGGCTAGCTATCGAGCTGGTGGGTAGCAGACGTCTCCGAAAACGTCGAAGCACTTTTGCAAATATGCGATATCTTGATAAACCGAGCAGATATTTGATGTTTACACAAGCTACTTTCTCGCCTGAAAATATGTTAAAAGTTTATTTTGTGACCCAGAAAGATTAGTATGAGTAATTTTAAAACTTAGTAGCGGCCGCCATTGTGGAAACTGGAGTTTGGCTGGGCCGCGCTATGAATTCTGGGATATGGTAGGCCACGAAGGACACACCCGACCCATCCTTCAAATTCGGGGAAAAGGAGGACGCATTTGTCGGCTGCATTCGGAGGAGTCTACGAATTTGGACAGCCTTCGGCGCGTCGCTGTGACGTAATCGGTCTACAAATGCAGCCTCAGGAGGATGCAGCCCATGAATTTGGACACGACCTCTATGTATTTAAGCCCTGTGTTTCAGTTTGTTGCTGTTGTGATCTACTCTCATCTTGCTGTGTGTTCTGTCTGCGTAAGCTTATTTTGTATTCCTAGTTTTGTTACCCTTTTGAGTTTAGCAATAAAGCTGTTTTGGCTTCACGTTTTGCCTCCGAGTGTCTGCACTTTGGGTCCTCCTACTACCACTCCTGCCTGCACACAGCCTTCACATGACAGGTTTTTTTGCAAATACTGTATAAATAGAATGTTTTGCTGGTTTTTTTTTTCGTTTTTTTTCTTTTTTTTTTTAAATGTGATTTGCTGTTTAGAATTGTGTAACTGCAGATTACATGACACTGTAAATCTCTCTTTGACATCCCACTCTTTAGACAATACCTAGAACTACTTTCAACATGCACTTTACAGCTGCATGTTTCAGAAAATTACTTGCATAATTATTATTACAAGCAGAGCACACAGCCTCCACACTTCATGAGTTTTGTGACCCTAAAATAAAAAAAGCACACAGCCTCCACACTTCATGAGTTTTGTGACCCTAAAATAAAAAAAGTACAATGTATTGTATTAAGAAGAAAAAGAACAAATTTAATTGCTATATGTAATTGTAATTATCCACAAGTTTGCAGCTTTCTCCGTGGGTGTCCTCTACTTATTGTTTGCAATGACTTGTTGGGCACATTTAAAAAAAAAAAAGTGACTAAGGAGACTAAAAGACTTGTTTTTATATGCATATGAAACATGCACAATTTTTTTTCTTTTCTTGGGAGGATGGCTAAGGACTTCATAATGGGATACGGATTACGTTTTGTTTAGTTTTTTTCCATTAAGGCTTTTTGTCTCATGCACATGTATGGTGATGCAGATAAAATTGTACAATGCATACTCAAAGGGTGTCACATTATTTCAGTGATGAACATGTGGGAATGATGGATCAAGAAACAGAGCAACTGGCTAGCAAGGGCAGAAGAAATTGCTTTAAAAAACATGCAAACTTTAGATATAGACAGTGAACTGCAAAGCAAGACTCTTAGTTTTTAATAAAAAATTCTACATGGTTTCTCAACTCTTGTATTGTTTCTAGTGGTATAGTGGATAACACATCTGCTTGGCAAGCTGAAGCTTGCTAGTTTGATTCTAGCTAGAGACACCAACCCTCTTTGGGCTGTTTTCTGAAGGACATCTGGGTTAAAACTCTTGTATCTAAATGTTAACAAACTGTTTGGATGGAATATCTAAACTTGGCTCTAGAAAAAAGGGATCAACAGGTGTTTTGTATTTTTAATTCACTTAAACATGTGTGGACACGTGATTCGTGGCCCCTGATACTTAATATTGACAAGTAGAAAATTGGAAATGAAATATGACAGCAGCCTTCAGTCCAAATACTGGGAAGTTGACCAACCCATGGATAAGAAAAAAGAGATGCCCAGGGATATGAACAGGCTTGTAAAAGTCATCTAGTGACGGATTACTCGAGCAGAGGATTTCTCTGATATAAGAAAGAAACACTCGCACATGATGAGAAAAGGGATTTTGGAGAATGGACACAGAAAGATCCTCAGAACAAGAAAGAAACTGTGGCCTTTTGAAAAATAAAATGTATTATCCCACATGTCTTACCAACAAAAAACATGACCCCGTCACATTTCTAGCACTGTTTTGTTACTCTCTTTTCTCAGCCCCTTTTTTCTTCCACATCAGTTTTTTATGCCCCTACCAAGTCCTCGGGGTGGAGACCAAAGAGTAAAAGAGATCCATCAGTGTTTGCTAAAAAGCCTTTGCTGCCTCATAAATAAAGAAGGTGGATGAATTAGGAAGTTAAATCATGTTGGGTTGTTAATGTCATTGCCTACAGACAAACATGAAATACTCTGTGTTTGGCCGCTTTGCTCCCTCCCTTAGGCTCTGCCACCACCTTATTATATGATGAGACGTCATAGCACATGTGTGAAAAAATGGTGCTGAAACATCATACCTTATATTTCGGAGTAAGCAGAAATATATTTTTTATACTGAAATATAATAACTGCCCTTGATATTTTGGAGTAGCTCTGTGTTATGGCTCAAATAACAAAACTTTTTTGTTAACAAAACTTATTTTATTTATTTATTTTTAATGTTTTAGAAGTTGTACCGCATGTAATTGATAATACAATATCACAGGGATGAAATGCATCTGTTCTAGAGCAGCCGTTGACCATATAACAGGAACAAACCTGTTGATTTTACTTATACTCTATCAAGTACTATGCTTTTTTTTTCCTTTTTATTTATTTTCAAGTCTGTTTAACAAACAAATTGTAAGGAAATGCGCAGTAATCAGCATTTTATGCATTTGTTTTTCTCAGTTAGGTAAAACTTTGCTCACTTCAAAAGGGAACACAGAAAATCAAACACTGCTATGAACTGGAAATGCCGGCAATCACAACACTCACTATAGCATAGCAATAGTCTAACTTTTCTTTTAAATTCTGCCTGGTTTTGAGTTTTCTTTTGATTTTATTAACTTTAGTCCAAACACATTTAGACATAGTAGTGCACAGTAGTCATCTCAACCAAATATCACAAAATTATTTCACTTAAAATAAACTTACATGGACCAACCACCACCAGCACTTTAATCACCACCCACCGCGATAACGTCAAGCTGGACTTTAAACAGTTTGAATTCTGTGCCTCTTTACTCTTCCTCCAGACTCTATGATCTTGATTTGCAAAATACCAAGTTGCTCTCCAAAGCATCCATCAGAGTGTCAGTGTTAGCTATAAAGCACTTAAGGATAAGAAAAGAAAAAAGGACGTGAATGGGTGAATGAGGCATACTGTATAATGTGCGTTGAGCGCTCAGGTACAGTAGAAAAGCACTACCAGTCCATTCCAGTCCACTTTTTATTGACATGCTTTTATAAAACACTCGGTGAACAAAGCAATGACCTTTCTCTGACTCACCCTTCTTGTGGAGTGTGTCAGTGATTTTCATCTGGACAACTGTCAAGGCAGCAGTCTTCATCAAATCAAAAAACTTCATGATACTCACAATTAAGATAGGAAATTCACTATTAAATAGATTTGAGGGATTAAAACATTTTGGTTAAATTTTGAATGCTTGGTTGACAGCAGCTACATAACGTTAGGAGGCCCAATATATTCTTCTGTGTTAGTCTCCAAAAGTTGATTCTGTTCATCTGGACGTGGCGTTTTCAGTGTTTCCACTAAAAACGCTGCGTCCAGATGAATAGAATCAACTTTTGGAGATCCATTTACCTGGATGATTGAGCATGCATCAAGACATCTTCTGTGTAAGCACTTTTTTATATGTCTGCAGTAGAGAAAGCAATAACAGACGTCTATACTCTGAAGTTGTCTTACCATGTACATCTGCCAACTGTTTTCTTGTGCAAGCTTAAACACGGTAATTTCATTTCTTCAAGTATATGTCATTAGGAAGTATGAACAAACTAGCGCTAACAGAATTATCAAAAAGGGTAAAATGTGTGCATTAAATATAAGTATCATTTCAAATGTGTCAGAAACGATCAGAGTTGCCAGGATGAAGAAAAAAAGAAAACCAAGCCTACAGCTTGTCATTTAAACCAGATAAAGATACCATAGCTAATGCACACAGAAGGATCAAAGCTCAGCCCTATGGTAACATTGAGCTATTTCTAGAGTTAGGTTCAAATCTAACATCATGGTCTGTTAGTGTATGCTAACATGAAAGCTTTAGCAAGGGACTTTGCAACACTGTAAATGTATAGGCAGCATATTAATGATCAGTCTCTTAAAAAAAAAAAAGCATAAGAATATTTATAGTTGCATCAAATTATTGTGTGTCATGTGATTATAGTTTATAGAGTCTTGGGGATATTTGTGCACTTTCTATTTCTTGTTTGAACCTGCAGTAATATACGATCCATACAACAGAATAAATACCTCAGTATACCCACTGAAATTCCCGCAGTTATGTAAGTAATAAGTAACATCCCATTAACAAGGAATTTCAAAACAAATTTGTTTTGCTTAGACTTTTCAAAATAAAATCTCAAAATCGTTTTTACATTGTACATTGATGACTCATTTGTTCAACAAATAAGCATTCTGGGTGCTGTGCCAGGAGCAAAAAAGATTGCTAGGAAGGAAAAACTGCTCTTTTCTGAATTTTGTGTTCACCTTATTTAATTTGACCAAATGGATCAGTTGCTTTTTCCGTTTGTTTTCCTGCTATGCCTCTGTTTCTCACCATTATTATGATTCGGTAGCATAGATGAGATACAAATGAGATGAATTCTAGTCACCAATAGCATTACCTGCTGGCAGTTTGTGTGTGTGTCTATGTGTGTGTGAGAGAGACAGAGAAAACCACTGAAATTAACTATCTGCCGGTTGCTTGTGTGTATCTGTTTGATGAATGTGTGATTATCAGAGAACCGCAGCACTGGGGTGTTTTCTGAGCTGCAAAAACACAAAGCGCATGGCCATTTACTTAGATACATCTCGCTGGACTGGATTCCCTTTCACCTTCAGAACTGTTAGTTCTTCATAGCTTAAATTCTGCAAGGTGCTGGAAACATTCCTCATAGATTTTGGTCCAAATTTACATGGTAGCATCACACAGCTGCTGCTGATTTCTCAGCTGCACATCCATAAAACAAATTTCTCATTCCACCACATCCCAAAGGTGGTCTATTGAATTGAGACCTGATGATTGTGGAGGCCATTTGAGTACAGTGAAACAGTTTGACATGATTTGAGCTTTCCAACATGGTATGTTAGCCTGGTGGAAGCAGTCATCAGAAGATTGGTACAATGTGGTCATAAACAGATCGAAACAATGAGCAACATTTAAACATTTATAGAATATATAAATATAGAATACATTTAATGGGAAAGGAGAAAACAATTACATAAAGTATATCACTGAATGTATTTCTGTATATACTGTACAGTAACATTACCTGTTCTCCTGCTGAAAAATTCTGACAGCGGATGCAACAGTGTTTCTGTTTAGAACAAGTTGTACTCCTTGCCCAGTCTCTCTAAGTGAAAGACCACCACTGATAACGTCATCAATAATAGTTGCCTGAATTTCTTCTGAAACTTGAGCCCTTCCAACTACGCCTCCACCTCTCAAACGGATTCCTCTTCCTTGTACCCCTCTACCTCTTATTCTCACTCTCATCTGCCTTAGACTTCCTCCATCCATGATGGTAAAAAAATGACATAGACACCTTTTAAGACATGCAGACTGACTGCTGGTTGAAGATTTGTGTGAAGGAGTGTCAATCAGCTGTCAGTGTACATGCGTATGTGTGCGTGTGGCTGTGTGTGTGTGTTCCGTGTTCAGCCGGGAGAAAGTGTCCCTTCACACGCAAAAGACAACAATCTTCGGTCAAGACAGGTGGCCTTGAATGAGGAGGGAGAAAGTCACAACACAGTCTTGTTATCTAAGGGAGAATTGTTATTCCCATCAGCTTTTGCCTTGAGCATCCAGCTGGGCCACATGAGATGAAGATGGTAGTTGTTTTGGTTAGTGCGAACAAACTGCATCCAATTTTACAGTAGGTCTAATGTCCATCACTGGTCACCAGGTCTCTCAATCCCCATTGTTCTTCTCCAAGATCTTATCCATGTTGCATTCAAAAAAACACAGTCTGAGTACACACAGCCCTGCCCATCGTCTATCATGTCGGCCAGCCTTGTGGGATTTTGAACAGCTGTAGCCGCTTCTTATTCTTCGAAATGCCAGGTCCAAGCCAGATCCAGTCAGCCAGAACTCTGTTATCGTGGTTCCGAATTGGTAGATGTCGTTCAATGTCCTCCATCGAGAGTGTCGCCAGACACACAACACAACCGACCATCGAGTGTCCGGCAGCAAACGTCTCCACAGGACAATCAGGCTCTCCCAAGCCCAGGAGTTGTCAGTTTCGTTAAGGGACCAGTTGATCAAATCCATAATTCTTCTTTAGGTTTTTAGAGAACAAGTCTGGGACACTCTCTTAGGGTTAGAGAATAAGTGAGACTATACAAAAGACATGAGAAGCCAAGCAGGAAAGGTAAGGGAGAGGGAGAAGGAGAAAGTGCAACCGCCTCCGTCAAGAGCCAAAAGTTTGGTTTGTTTGGTTACCATACAACAGTGAGGTTTGGACTGCTTGAATGGCCTTTGTGTTAACTGTGTTGCAAAAGGGTGGGGAAAATGTGTCAATCCAGTGAGAAATGGTTAACATATTTCCAAGAGGTGTCTTCCATAATACTGATACAATGATGACGAAAACTGAGTGGATCCTGTTTTTTTAGGTCGGTCAAAGCAATCAAGAAAAACTGTAATCTAGGCCTTAACTTTATAAAACAAAACATTTTATGTCAGCCACTATCTGAACACTAGCCAGACAAAATAATTGCATGCCTCAATGATGTTTTACATTTAAATAGACAATCCTACACAAGTGTGTTGGTTTATGTGATGGTTGATCACATGATCTACATAAAATGAATAATTTAAATAGCTTGTGTAAAGTCACATATTCTTCTTTTTTTTTTTTTTTTTTTTTTTGGCCTGTCCCGTTTGGCTCTTTTGCCATCAGAATTGTTGTCTAAAGGCAAAGAAAGATACCCAACGGATTTTACTTTACCAAACTGACCATCCCAGCCTTGCCGTAATGGTCCATTTGATTCACCTTTTATTGTTTATTTTATTTTCACTTACTGAATACGGGACAGACTTGACTGGGGGAAAGAAGGGGAGAAAGAAAGAGGGAAAGAGAAACAGCTGAGAAGAGGGACGGGGGAGAAGGGCAAAAGACAAAAACCAACAAAACGGGCAGAGGAAAAAAAAATGCATATATCAATCACCTGGATCACCTGCTGAGAAAGAAAAAAGAAAGCAAGCAGAAGAGAACAAGAGTAATAGAATAAACAACATCACAATGATATATGGGAATATGACAGTAAATACTAAATATTAAACATTATTGTGCAGCACATAAGATCAACAGAACACAGTGTGCTTTGAGGTAGGAGCCAAAAAGGGTGTAGTTTGTGGGTGTGATCACCCGTGTGTACACCTGTGAGCATGGACGCGCTTGTTTTTTGTTTTTTTTTTTAAAAGGTTCCTTCATGTAATAATCTGCTAGAGGGTGTGGGGGGGCCACAGCCCCGTCCTCCAGGGCGTGAGGCAGGTGTGGAGGAGATCAAAACTCCAGACATCCAGAGGCCCCCAGAACACAAGAGACCAAGGAAGACCAACACAATAATTGCTTCTAACAGTGAATTCAGTCATTTAAACACTGTCACCAAGCTCCAGTTTTTATTTCAATTTTATTTTTTTTATGTCTCTACTGGATGTAATTGTTCACAATCTGCAGTGGCATTATGTAGCCTTGAGGCAGAGTGGTCACACATTCACTCTGCTGTTTCTTCATTAACACCAGAGCATAGGAGACAGAGCCCCACTGTGACACCAATAGACCATTTATTGGCTATACTCAGCTGGCCCCCTTTGGCATCAGTCCACTGACCCTCTGGTATTATGTTTTTCTGCAGCTTATTAGCATTTCAGTACTTCAGGAGGATGCACTGCAGAGGGGCAAGATTTGGGTGAGACACACAGAAAGCTCAGGGCAAGGGAGGAGTGTCATGATGACTTAAGCTAAAACAAAGTCCAATGAAGTCCAATTGAAAACAACATTTAGTTCTAGGCAGTCGTAATTATGAAACTTACCAATTAAATTTGTCTATCTAGTTCATTTTGTGCTGTGGGTCACAAGCTGTTGGCAGACAAGCTGTTTGATAGTGAAGAGTAAAGACCACAGTAACGTCTAAATAGACCAAAATTAAATTTGCGGATTACTGTTAAAGTTTTAAAGTTTGCTTGTTGGCAAACTATCTTAACAATGCCTTTATTTCCTGCTGGATGTTTATTAGGTTTCCCATTGATCTGTGTTAACGTGTGTAACAGAATCTGTATCCTTTTTCAGGAAACAGTAGCAGAAAACCTAACTGTTGTTAGAGTTGGTGGCTGTTGTGCAACATGGTGCTGTCTCATTGTTAATGTCACTATTTTTGTTTGTTTTTTTGTCAAAAATGAGACAAAATGCAGAAGCAGTCCTGTGAACAATTAAAAACACCCCACGATTCAGTAACTTGTAGACCACCAAGGTACACTGATGGAGCTGAGGCCTTGTACTTCCACTGTAGTCAATGAATGTGGGTAGATCAGGGACATATAGTAAAATGAAAAGGTTTTCACAAGACTCTGTGCAGTAGACTCCATGATTTGGAAGTTTTAAGGAACTTGAAGTAAATGTTTTCTGTATGACTTTAACAGTCTCTTAAATCTTTCTGTAAGGATTTTGGCTCACTCTTCTTTACAACATTGCTCCAGTTCATTGAGGTTGGTGAGCATTCATTTCTGTACAACACTCTTAAGGTCCGTTTCTTTCAACTTGAGGTCTGGACTATGACTGGCCATTGCAGCCCCTTTATTCTTTCCCTTTTTATACTCTGTTGTTGAATTGAGGGTGAGCTTGGGGTCATTGCCTATTTGCTTGACCCAATATGGACCCAACCTTATACATCATATAAATGGCCTCAGATTTGACTCAAGGATATTTTTGTATGCATAGGAGTTCATGGTCAACTTAGTGACTGTAAGGTGCTGTGGCTGTAAAACAAACCCAAATCATCACTATGCTTGACAGCTGTTATGAAATCTTTGTTGTAATATGCTATGTTTGTTTTTTGACAAACATGGCACACTGTGTTATGTGTGTTATCTCCACTTAAGGAAGTGTGGTGGTGGTGTTGTGGGTTTGTTTGTTTTTTTCAGATTCAGTTTTACAAACCTGAGCCGTGTTCTCTTTAGAGAGAAGAAGCTTTTTCCTGGCAACCATTCCAAACAAGCCGCACTTGTGGTGATCGCGAAATTTTAAAAAATCTAACTGAAGCCTGCAAAGTCAGACATGTATCTCTTTGTTTTTGTTTTTGTTTTGCACGTTCTCTGCGCATTGCACAGTCTGACCTACAGTAGTAGTGAATTTGATGGGATGTTCACTCCCAGGAAGATTGGAAATTACCATATAACCCTTCCCAGACTGGTGGGCAACAATATTTGGTTCTCTAAGATCACTGCTGATGTTTTCCACATACCCGAAGGCTCGGTTAGTATAGAGGTGATCACGCTTGGCGATAATCAGTCAAAACAAATACATTCATTTTTCACATAATGCTTCTGCATATTAGCTTAATATGTGTTCAATAAATAATGACAACCCCCCAAATCAGTCCAGAAGGCCACAAAGAATCAATGTACACTCTATATCTTAATCTTTAGATTAAAGTTAGGTATACAGTCATGTTTACTATTTTTAAGTGGTTCATCTCCCCTCTCTTCTGTTTCTTACTTTCGGTTATCCCTCAGTACCTAAAAGCTAGAATCACATTTTGAAGAATATTTTAAGAAGCACTAATTGCATCTTGTTTTGCACTTTGCTTTCTTCTATTCCCTCAAGAGCTTGAGTGGGATACCTTTAACTGTGTACCAAACAAACCCCAAAAGTCTCCTTTGTTTAATCTTCTCCCAAAACCTCCTTTGACAACAATTAATGTGATAACGCAGGCGTTTGGTGCAAGCTACTGCTGTCCTTTTAACAGACATACACAAACAGCAGTCACTGGCATAGCACCGGGATCATCTCCTCATTCGAATCCTTCATGTTTCAGATGACACTAGAGTGAAAACATTCAGTGTGTTTATTGTGCTTCAAATGAACAAACAGCAGCTCGAACCTTGTGCACAAGCACCAAATTTTAGAAATAACTAGCAATGGAAGAAAGAACCAGTTTAAATGAGATGGCTGATTAACTGAGGCAATGTCCTTCGAGGAGCAAATCTCACCTCTTGGCAAAAAACATGGTAACAGCTCCACCAGAAGATTTTAATCTTCTGGATCTAGAATAAGAATAAGAATGTGAAAAGTTAATTACCGTTGTGGCTTCATTAACAGCTCAGTCCAGAGTATTTTCATGATCAGCATCTCTGGCTCACCCCATTGTCATGTTATGGATACAGCTGAAAAAAAGTATATTTATATACAGCTTTACCACCATAAAAAGTTTATACGTTCGGCATTACACATTCGAAACTACTTTGAACCTCTACTGTGTGTATCTGTGCATCAGTACAATAGCATGACTCATTCATATTTTCAAATACAACTGTTGATTGGCTCTTTGGTTGCAATTGCAATTTTTGTCATACTCTGAAAGATTTTTATTCACGATCTTTTGAGTGTCATGTCTCTCCTATAATGTCTAGTTGAGAAGAGAAGTGGTTTCAGTGGCAAATGGGAAAATTTCCATTTAGTTCTCCCTCCTTACGGATGTTTCTTCTGAGAGGATGCTGTGACTGAATATCTGGCTGACTAAACATTAATGCTATGTAATCATCTTTGTAAACTATCTGATCTTGTCAGACTCACAAACCCCAAATGAATGCAATCATGTAGACACTGTACTTTGATCTACATAATAATCATGATTATCAAAGATCAACGAGAGTCTGAATTACCTTTAGCGTGAATAAATGGGCATGTTTCTGGGTTTGTGAGATAGTTTAAAAGTCTCTGATCCTTGTTACCTTTTATTTGAGTCAGCTGTGTCTCATTAAGCTTATCATTCCTTTTTCCCCTTTTTTCTCTTTTTGTCTCTTTGTCACTTTAGGAAAGTTATTAAATACGATAATATACCAAAATACCAAAGAGCAGCAGTTTGTTATACTTTTAAAAAATCATGCTGCTTAGCCATAAAAGAAGTAATGTCAACTTTAATGCTCAATTAGGTTACAACTGTTTAAGGGCCATATATGGGATCTTGTTTGTGAATAGAAGACTGCTTATTCTTTTCAAATTCCCATAAGTGCCAACTTTTGCCATCTTTTTAGCTTTGTCATATTGCTTATTCATATTGCCTTAGATGCCCTTCACAGCCTTTATCAAGATTAGTATCTGTTATTATCCACTGTAGTTAGTGTAATCACTGTAAATTGAGAGTACTGTGTACTAAATCCAGCAGTTTTATCACAAGTACTTGTAGCATCTCTCGCTGATGACTTTGCAATATTAGAGTAAAGTTAGTATGGTAGCCTTGAATTAGTGATTGAATTTAATTTTTTACATTCTGTAACTGATTTCAAGTTTTTACAGAGAGGATATATGTGTAACCAACTGGTTACACATATATCCTCAAACTGTAGACTACCACTTTAGATCGTGAGGCAATTGTACAGGTATCCTGGTGGAAGGCAAAAAAGTTTGTTTCCAAACACAGTTCAACTTAGACTGACTGAAAACAATACAATAAAGAAGGTTTGTAATTAACTGCCTTCTAATTTATAAACACAGATGGATTGTTAGCAAGTTGCAATCAATCTCAGTCAGTCTGTGCCAATGACTACAACGTGTTTGTGATGCTTTTCTTTGTAATAAGGGATTAAGCTGGTTGCATTCTGGTTACACTCTTATACAAATGTTCTCATCTCATTTTGCAGTTGCTATAGTAACTTTTTCACTATTTGCGAAGGAATTCCTGAATTTCTTTTTCAAATTAGCTACTTAAATGAATGTAAATAGGTAATTTGAATTTCTCTATATGTAGAGTGAAACAAGAAAAAAGTTATAATCACTAACAGATTGCTGACATGACCCCATTCAAATGCAACTTGACTCCATCTTATTTAGCTTTTATTGCTCTCTTGATGACCACTAGAATTCACAGACCTGATTCCCATCTTCCATCAACAATTTCAAAGCCAACAAGGTGGCAAGTTTATTTCACATGGTTGTGATCATTTTGGTCAAGCTGCGATCTCCAACCGCTGTTTTCTCTAGTATGACTAAAGCATAACAGATTGAGCCTTGTAATATTATATTCTTGTACAAGCAGGAATACCACAATTGAATTACATTGTATGCATGCAGGGGAGAACGCATACTGTCAACATGTATGTGACCTATAACTGACAGTGGCTACTGGATCGGCTTATAATTTTAAAAACTGATGAATTTAATCAAAATTGTTTTTACATAATGGCACGTTTCAGATCTTCCTTTTACTTGTGTCTAAAAACTCAGCTTCTGACATGCATTCAGTATAGTACTCATCATATTAGATATTTAATCACTTTACTGGTAAATAACAAATTAATTAACATCTACTCATTCACAAATAAAACAAATAGGCACTTTGGCCAAGAATATAATCAATTTGCATATGTAGTTTTGTAAAATTAGGGCAAAAGCAAACACATTTTTATTTTAAATATAAAAAAAGAACTTTATTAGTTTTTCTTGGTTGCAGTCACATGGATCAGGAGCATGAGTATAGTCAGCAAAAGCATGGCCAAGTGTGCAAAGAGAACCTAATGAGTCATTTTTCTTTTTTAAAAGCAAGAGTCAATTGTCCTGATATTTAGGGGTGAAATTGTTGTCCTCCCACGCGTTGCAGTTCCAGTTATCACGTCTAAACCTGCAGTCACAAATAATAACCAGTCTCTTCCACACATCTTCACACACCTCAACAACCCTGACAGAGCAGATGACTAAATAATAACAATAATAATAATACATAAAAGCAAGTCTTTCACCACCCCCATTTGGGCATCTCTGCTTTCTCCTCGTCAACATCAAATTAGTTATGCAATTAAAAGGAAATAAGTGCTCATTTTTATGCTGTTGCTGCTGAACATGTACCTTCATATCTTACTGAGCAGAAACACTTCATAGAAACAAAATCATGGAAATTGCCAAGAAGAATGTGTTAACCACTACACCATTATTGTAGAATTAGATGACTGAAAACTAGTCATTAATGATTTTATTCAAGTAGACAAGAAATTGACAAATGCTGTCTCTACTCAGGTTTCCTCTCCTCAGTCTTCAGGAACTCAACTTCTTAAGCTAAATTTACAAATCCCCAAATAAAAATAAATACATTTTTAAAAACTTTGTTGGTGTAAACACCAAAACTATGAACCCATGAACAACCTTTGTCTCTATGGTTAGAAAACACATCCTGGAGAATCTCGCAATATCTGACTTTGGAAAAATCAAAACAGAAATTGAAATTTTGACTATTTTACAGACTGTTCACTCGATGCTCTGGATTTTCCAACCTTGAAAAAATACTGGTAGACACATATAGCCTATTAGCCTGTTCCAGGTACAAAAGGGAAAGGGTTAATATGCTTAACTTAAACATCTGCAGTCCATACTAAAGTGGTGAAATGCAAATAAGCTGCAGAAAAACAGACCAAGTGGACAGATGCCAAAAGAGAACCGCTCAAGTATGCTTTGAAAATTTTCTGACTATCCACAAGCTCAGATGTTCTTCTTTCCTCTGAATGTAGTTTTACAGATGTAAAAGCAGTTGTACTGCTGTGGCATGCTCACCTTCCCACTTCAGTAGTGGATGGGATGACTCTTATCCTCTTGCTGGACAGTCAGGAGGCAGCAGGGTGTTCTGTGAGGGAACTCGGTCAGGAAATTTCTTTTAGTTTGAATTTTATTGTATTCACAACCGAGAAGACCTCAAGTGAAACCTGCACTCTTGAAATTGATGTATTACTGAATATAAAATCCCACCTATAACCATTTTTGAAGGGCCAGTTCTTCAAAAATTAAACATCTGTGTCTCATGGTTCCTACTTTCTTATTCTTTTGCAAGTTGTTAGTTGACGTGTTTGATATAAAATCTTTAGTCACTCTCTTTTGACCTTTTGCTCAAACTAAATTTACCCTGATTCCACCTCTTTTATTTAATTCCAGCTTCTTACAACTCATATAGATCCTGATAATGTCTGCCTTGTTTTGTCTCCTCTTCCTTCCTGCCTCATTTTGTCCTTTATCCATCTCATCACTCTTGTTCTTATGGAACTTTTTTTCCTGTATAAATTGTACATCTACTCACACAAACGAATACAAGATCCCATTAATATGACGATGCTCTCATCACTGAAGAGACTGCAGCCCATTGAGTATAGTACATCACTCCTCGGCTCTCTTAAATCATCGTCCCTCCTCAGCTCTCTTCTCTTCATCCTCCAGTTAAGTGGAGCAGCTCCAGATTGAACCCCTTAGCAACTGTCATCGTTCGCTTGGTCTCCCGTCAATTTTCTGTTCATGCAGCATTAAAACAGTGTATCCAAACCATATTAATGCACAGAGACAGACCCACAGCTACTAGAGAAAACTGCTTATCATTGGAAGCATTTAAATTACTGGTAAAGTGATGAATCCCCTTTTTTATGCAACAATCTGCCTCACTTGATGCTCTATGCTGTTATTACATATCAAGCTACACTCTCCTCATTTGTAGTTATATTTTATTGGTATTTAAAATGAACACTGGATCTCCCTGTCACTTCTTGCTCGTTTTTTCCCCCATTACATAAACTGTTGTAGGAGCAGGGTTTCATCAAGATCACATTAACCCTCAGAGGAAAAAAGGAAAGAAAGAGACATGCTAGCGACTTCAAGAGGTCATCTATCTCCTGGGTTTTCTCTCATTTTTCCTCTGCCGGCTCAGCTGGATAATTCAATATGTTCAGGCCAGGACAAAGTGGTGTTCTTTTGCATAATTTTATTAAACAACATTAGCTGCATGACGAGGGACGTGACAGGAAAGAAAGAGATTTGAATTAGAATGTGATAAAATCCATGAGAGAAAGGTGAGGGTGTGAGTAACGTGTGCTGTGGTACTGACAACACTTGGCTTCAGCTTCTTAGAGACAAGATTTTACATAACATACTCAAGTTCCCATTAATTCTATTGAGGTCGCCCTGTGATTTCATACTTATAAAATCATCTTCTGATTTCATGAGTATGAACCCCTCCCTGGTTTCAGAGGGGAGTGATCCTAATAAACTGCATTCTGAACAGATGATTTATTTTGTCCCAGCTGTGCGAAAATGTGCTTTAGTGTGATTACAGTGGTTATAAAAAAATGGCTGTTCAGTTACCAAATGCCTATCTCTAAGATAAAGAGCTACTGCCTGTGATGTGGACGTGCTACCTAGATATTGCTGGGCTCATCTCGGCACTCAGTTATCACCTCTGCAAAATCACTCCTGGACAGAACTGGGATGCCCCAGTTTTGCAGAATTTCACATGTGTACACACTGAGTGTATTTGCTGGTCTTTTTGTCTGTGTGCTGGTGTTATAAAGCAATTGGAATTAGAGTCAGCACCGAAAAGTCTCAGGTCATGTAAAAAAGGCTACTCTGACTGAGAGAGGGAACAAATATATCTGAGTCTTAATTTTGACCAGAATGGCCAGAATGCAAAAATCAGTCCAGAGGCAAAGTTACTGATATATGGTTTGATCAGTGGTGGAACCTGTGGAAACCAATAGACTGAGGAATTAAATTCTTGCACAGCGATACTGAAAGGAAAATCCCTGTCTGAGCTTTGCTAGTAGAGCTATGCAGTTTTCACACAGTCCTGGTCCAGTCCAGTTTAAGTAACAGATCAGTGAATTTGAGAGCTGTGCAGCTTTCATGATGCTATCTTCTATGGTGCTTACTTTTATAATGATATCAGTCAAGTTCTTACAGCTCTTGAAGGTTTTAACAGCAGCAGCTGTTTTGTTTTTTTGTTGCACCAAGTATGAGTTAGACTTTATGTATTTCTTATGTCTTCTAATCAGCATAGCCCAGTTGCTGCTTCACAGTCTGTAGGCTACAGAGAAGACGAACGTCTGATACTGTGCGGAGTAGGTCAGTCAGAGATGTGATGAGAAGGTTTATTCCTCGGTGAGTTGCTGCTGTGAGCGATAGCACTGATTGTCGAACGATTGCTCCCACGGCATCCGCTCCAGCTCACTTTGATGTTTGAGGACAGGGGTGTTGTGACAGCACATGCTGACTTCACATCTGGGTCCCATTCCCTGTATGCGGATAACTGAGTTATAGCTGAGGTTGTTGACAGTTTGGAAAACGCCCAGGATTTTCTGTTCCCTGAAGCTAACTTTGGGTCTATCTTGTTACCAGAGCAGCATCTCAAATCTTCAAAGTCGCCGGTTTAGTCAGAGTTTAAGCTTTTTTTTTCTTCTTTTTTCTTAATCCGTGACCATTTTCAGATATAGCTGGCCTTTTCAGTAAAGAGCACGGTCTGAGTGCTAATATTGTTTCACACATTCTCAAAAGACAGCAAGATCCTAAATGCATGTATGATGTATAATCGAAAATACAGCTATATTAACAACAGCACTAGACATTTAGCATTGCAACATTTATTGAACTGGGAATCCAGTGCAATTTGTTTTCATAACAAAGACTAATTATTTTTGTTAATAGCCAAATTAAAAACCAAATGTTATTATGCCAGTAATATAGAGGTTAATTATTTGTTGGTGATGAAAATTAGTTTCATTCATAATTAATTCATTGTAACACACAGTATTATATATATAATAAATTACATTATAAAAAACAATCAGTACTCCTAGAGACAGGAATTTACATCACATTTTAGATATGTGCATACTACACTGCATTAAAAGAGGTAGATGTCATATGCACAAGGTGTCGTTTCGTGTCTGTGATGTGACACTCGTTCATGGACATAGTCGGATGGGTGACACATGAATGTCTATAGTGGGTACCTTTAGGTATTATTTTTCAACTTTCATGGTTATGCATTGAAGAGGCATATTTTACCCTAATTAAGAAGTTTCCCAATTTACTCTTACATATTTCTGGTACCTAAACCTAAACAAAGACACTGAAAGGAAAGTTTAAAAAAGACTGAACACAAAAATAATCAGCCAGTGAAAACTGGTTAGAAAACACAAAGCTCCCAAATGAAACTTGAAACACAGTCTGGTGGCTTAGAAATTTAGGCTCTACCCCATTACCACTCCCCCGTCTTCTTATGCAAAGGCTGTTAATTTTAAAAACCGGATGTCACCTCCTAGCATCCAGTATTGCGGCTGGTTTGTCAAAGCACTGTTACCAAAGAAAGGCTTGTGCAAATCTCTGTGACCCCATCACCTCAAGACAATAAGGCAATTTTAGACTCACTGGGATAAGAATGCACTGAACAGCTTTTTCACATTCACCACTGTATTTGCTCTGGTCTCCAGCAATACATTGAAGTCGATCACATGAACAGCTGTTGAGATAAGTGAAGAGACAGACAGACACAGAGAAGCTTTTTAAAACATTTATTAGTAACATCATATAAGAACTATAATTGCTTGTCTTCTCCAACCTTGTGATTTGTAATTCTACTCCATTCTTTGTTCATCCCATTCCCTGGCAGCTACAGGGTGAAGAGATGGAGTGAGTGTGTCTGTCTTATTGTTTGTCATGAAAATAGGATTTCAGCAGATGGATGGAGAGATTCTGAAGGAGAAATGTAATCTAAAGGGAGCGGCACAGAATGGATGAATTGTTGCTGCAAACTTCCTTCCTCCAAATTCAGGGTTTTGTAGCTCTTAGCAGTCTCTGAGTATGCGTCTGCACATTTAATATACAAAAAGAATACACAGAAGGTATCTTTTACTTCTTCTTTTTCTTCTTTTTTCCTTTCTTTTTGGGGAAAAGATGCTGTCCTTAGATGCTGTTGAAATATAATTTTTCAGGCTGTCAATTTGAATCCCAATAGAAGACGTCAAATCAATTATTTTAATTAATATAATTAATCCAAAATGAAAACCGCCAACTCTTGCCATCACTGGATTATCAAACAATCACACAGTTTGACTACATAAAGCTTTTTGGGAAACTTTTCAAATGCTTTTTAAGAGCATACAGCCAGTGTCATCACTATGTTCAGACATTAGCTCCATACCTTCCAGTGACATTTGATATTCATTGATCTAGCCTTTTTTCAGACATCTAAATCTCCAAATCTTACATTTTTTCTTTAGTGAGAGTGGAAAAGAAGGAGCAATTGAGTCTGATTATTGAGCTGTTATTGACTGGACACTTGAACTCACATTTTCCACATTCCAACAGAAGGGAAATGACTGTTAATTATCCAAAACTTTGTGCTCTTGGTAAGGAAATATTGTCTAATATTAATATTAACCTAAGTTCCACTAGTTTTCTTTCTCTTCAAAGTAGATAGCTGTTGTGGAGGTATGTTTACTGTGCAGTTTGCTTGCCTATTTGTTAGAAAGATTATCTACATAACTTTCTTGAAAATTGGAAAATAGGCTATTCCAGTTGCCCTTCTAGTTTTCTGCTTGGTTCAATCTTCAAAGATAACCTGCTATTCCCCAGGAAAGCAGTGACTGCACTGTGCCCTTCAATTTACAGGAATGGCTGAGCTGCTGTGTTTTTACAGTACCTGAAATATTGTGCTTTTGGGAAAACTAATCCATACCTTACCTTACCTTACTTCCATCCCAGCCCTATCCAAATTTTAAGGTCTTAAAAATGCTCTTATTTCTCTTACCACATTGATCTTCATTTGTCTGAAACAATCATCTCCCGAGATAGCAGTAAGATCCAAAAGAAAACCTGCTTAGCTTATAAATGAGCGAGAACAATATCAGATTTATTTCTCTGTGATCAGCTTAAAGTCACTCCTGTATTTTATCTCCTCTGTTTCTTGTGATTCTCTTATTATTCACAAACTGGACAGGATCATTTGTCTTGAGCTGATTTATACTCTGTAATTCTTCTGAGATGGAGGTAAGGAGGAACAGGTAAGAATTCAGTCATGAAATCACACATTGGCTTTAGAAACAATCCATCCATCCATTTAGATAAAAAAAAAAGTACAATACAAAAAGTGAGAAGATTACATATTAGACAACTTTCCTTGAGTTAGTTTAAAGAATTAATTCGCTGATTTGAGGTACCCATCTTCTGTGCACACAGCTTTACAAAGTAAGTGATAATTAGTACAGACTGAGATTTCCAATATAGTCATTCTTACTTAAAATTCAAGTGTAGTGGTTTAGTGAGTAGATTAAAATGATTAAAAGTAGTTTAAAGCTTGGCCATCATCTGCTATCCAGATGCTTGAGTCTGGAAGTACAATGTAAAGTATGACTTCCAAAACTATTAAAAATATTATCCATGATATGAAAACAGAAACAAAGACAAAAAGAACATAGTGAAGCTACAACTTAGTAATCTTGTCATCTTCAGAAGTCTGCTGGCTAATTAATTTGTCTCCGTATTTGATCAGTGGAAACTATTCAGTTTGTTTAGAGCTTAAGAAAGTGGATTTTTCTTAAAGAAGATCTATTTCCAGGTCTTGAATTGTGTAAATAGCATTATGTTGCGTGACGCTCTGCTTCTACTCTTATCTGTGTGCTTTCTATTCTGTCTCTCTCTTGAAAAATAACAGTCAGTACTTCAGATATTAATTTCGTAAGTAAAAAGACGTGTGTTGATATCCAGGCAGATGAGCTCGATGAGCAGAACTAAACTCATTAAGTCGAAAGTCTGCTCTGCTCGTTCTTTCACATCATTCCCCAGTCTGTCTTTTCTTTTTTCTTCCTGGCAGCTGTCTTTAATATCCAAACTCTAGTCACAACATTCCCGCTAATTAATCTGAGCGTTCATTCTCTCTTTTCTCACTCATTCAGTGCTCAATAAAGTAAACTTTACAGACACGGACCTTTATTCCTCATGTTTTGCAAAAATCTAATGTGACATTTAACCACTAACTCTCTCTTTCTCTTCTCACCAGGCAGTCTTTGTCTCTTTGTCATTTTTCTTCATCGTAATGTGGAGGTAGAAAGACGATGAGACTCTTCCATTGCTCGCTCTGCCCACACTTCATGCTTTGACAAAACACCATTTGGAATGACTGACAGCCAGGCAAATAAGGCCAATATTCAGTGCAGGAAGATGTTCATTCTTTCACTCTTCCTCTACCCATATGGGGATGGACTGATGCATGCTGGGATAAGACTTTAGTAGTGAAACTGTCTTAAACCTTTGCACCTGTTACCTCGGTGCAATGGGACCTTCTCCGTGGTTATGGTGGGTGGAGGGAGACAGGCTGTATTGTTTGTGAAGGTATGCCCTCCTCACCCCGAAATATATCTACACACAAGAGAGATATCTATGCTTTGCAAGAAAGGAGCTACGGCTGTTTCATTCTTCACAGATTTTTCCAGAGATTTATTTTGTAGTTATTGTGAACTGAAACCAGATGCTCCGTTTTATTCACAAAGCAGAAATTGTATATATCCACTGCCTGGCTTCTATACCTGTCATAAGCATGAAATGCATATAGGCCTGTTATGTTAGTAATAATTCAGTATTTCAGCATATTGAAAATAAGTGTAATTGCTACAGTAGAATATCCAGCAGTGTTTTAATTCTCCAAATTGTGTCTGTGGCTAATATGAACTAATTACACCATGAAAGTCTTTTGCCGTTGTAAAGTTAATGGGATGTTCAAACTGAAGCCACAAAGGTAAATAGGTTCGGATCAGTTAACTCTGGTTCTTCATCAGCACAGAGCAGCCAAATAAAACTAGACATTCACAAAGCAAAAGCAGGGACCGAATAGGCTAAATCCCCTGACTAAATTAAATTTGTCCTTGCAACATTGTCTGACAGCCGCACAGAGCTCACAGGAGGACGGATTATGTTTCTACTCTCCGCTACTTTCCCTACCCTCCATTCTCTCTGCTCTCCTATAATGGAGTGTCTTTGAACCTGTGTTATTAAACATTCGCCTCAACCGCTGTAGGGACATGCCCATCATTGTGAACACGCACACAATCGCTATGAACATCCTATTACGAGACAGCAAAAGACTGTTACGGCTTCATTAAAAATTCTTTAAAACAACCTTTTTGAATTACTTCAGTGTATCAAGCTTCAGGAAGGCAAGTTTGAATTTCAGCAGTGTATAAGCTGATTTCTAAAATTTGATGAATGCTACATAACAGTAGTTTGAAAAAGTTTTAATGGTTTGCTGCTCCTATCACCATATGAGCTGATAATCAGAAACACAAAGCACAACAACAAACTGCTCATGCTTGCAAAATTATAAAGCATGTGTCATCACAGAGACAATGTAGGTCATCATTAACTAGTAGAGGAGTTCAAAAATAAAGCAAAAAAGTATTTTGTAAGTTATTTTATTCTTTGTGCACATGATGCATTATGACCTTAGTTACTTGTCAAATTTGGTAACCTTGTGGGAGTTGGAGACATATGATCAAATGTGTCATGTTTCATTTTTTAAAAAGAGAATTCAGAATGAGAAAGGGTTGTGCAGGTGTCCTTTTTCTCTTTTCGTTCTGAGTAGAATATGGTTACCCAGCATCTGCAAAGAATTCATGGATATAACTGTGCCTCTTTACAACTGCAGGCTTGTAAATGTATAATAAAAACTTTCATGTTTTGTTTACTTACAGAATACACTCGCATAAGTGAAGAGGAAAGAGTGTAGGGAGAAGAGGAGTGAAGGCACAAAAGGGAATTCCACTAAATGAAGAGCTTGTGAAACTGATGGATGTTGCCACTCTGAAAGATGTATGTGACAATCTTGATCCTCTGTGTTCCCCTGACGATAGCTGCCACATCCTCATCCTTCACATCTAGGTGTCAGAAACCCCAGGCGATGCTGGTAATCTGTCTGAGAACAACACAGCAGCACATCCAGACCTGCTGAATCATACAAGCACGTTATTACAGGCACATGACCCCTGTTTGCACTTTTAGCTTCATGTCATTCTGGTGTGTGTGTCTTCTTCTTGTGTTTACCCATACTATCTTGTGTTCACAATCGCTCAGTTTAGAAAGACTGCCTGCTTTATCCCTTATTTGGTTTGTGCACTAACACAACCTCAGAAATACACTGGGCTAATGTCTCTGATGTCAAATCTTGACTGCAGTTTGCAGACTTCCTTGAAATATAGACTTAGTGCTATCTTAATTGGCACGTAGTAGGGAACATCTGCAGGACCACTTGTGAAACACACTATTATGCATATGGTAGAACTGCAAACTTTGTCTTGAGGTGATTTTTTCAGTTCTGGTGTCCTGTTTTATGTGTGGATAATTCATATAATAATTACACTTTAGTACTTTAATACTTTATACTTTTCAATTATACTTTACCCAGTATGGTTAAGGTTTTGGCTGGTATGGCTGGCTCAGAACTAAAATGTTTTTTCTCCTATTTGTTTCTAAGGATTTTTTGTTAGTTTGAGCAATTTCTCCTCTAAAACTGCTTCTCTAACCTGTGGGATTCCTCAAGGTTCAGTGCTTGGCCATTTATTATTCTCCTTTTACATCCTTGATTTAGCCAGCATTATTCAGTCTTTTTCTGGCATTTCTTATCATTTCTATGCTGATGACATTAAGCTGTATGTGTCTTTTAAGCCTCAGCAGCTGCATAGGGTGTCTGCCCTAGCTGACTGTTTATCCCATATAAGTGATTAGCTCTCCAACTATTACCCTGTTATAACACAGTATGAATGAGGTCATGATTACATGAAATACATTTAGTAATCAGTGAAGTTATTCCTCCCTTTTGCTCATCTGCCAGCAAAGTGTTTATAATCTTAGCATAATATTTGTTTCTTGATGTAAAATCTTTCTTATGTTCCTGTTTCTTTCATTCAAGGAACATTTAAAAATGTGAGCTACGATGTCCTCTACTGAACTGGGGAAAATAGTTCATGCATTCATGTCACTGTGCCTAGATAACTATGCCTTATTTACCAGCTTGCATAATTCATCTCTTTCGTGCCTCCAACTAATCGAAAATGCTCCTACTGTATTCCTTATATGTTCTAGTAAGCAAACTCACATTATGCCTATTATATACTCTTTACATTGGCTCCTAGTTCATTTTATCATTTGTTTTTAAAATCATCATACTTACATAGAGAGCACTGAATCAACAAGCTGCAGACAATTTATCTCAACTTCTTGATAAACACACAGATTAAAGACTTGGGGAGCAGAGGTTGTTCATCCATGGCACCAACTCTTTGGAACAATCTAACACTTGAGCTACATTTAGCTATTGACACCTAAGCTCGTGAATTTGATAACCCGAGAACGAGCCAATGTAGGAGCTTTAAGTTGATACCATAGGTGTTTCTACTTAAAATCATGGATGAGTTTGAATCTCAGTGATCTCAGTGAAGGAAGTCAGGTAGGACTTTCAAACTCATGCCTTAGGTGCATCTACTGCAAATCTCTGAGTTCGAATCCCGGTGTCATTGACCTCAAGTTTAGAGGTCAAGCTTTCTGAAAAACCTGGGTGTTTAGTCAAATAAGTATAGCTCTGGTGAATTAATAGATCCATAATATTTTACTGTGAAATAGGCAGGATGATACTATGAATAATTTTATTTAATAATATATTTTGTAATGTATTTTATTATATTTTGTAATTAATATATTGCATTTATTTATTTCTATATTGTATTTTAGAATATTTCCCTCTCTCTCTGAATTTATTCATCAGACTCTATAAGTTGTCTTTTATTGATTCTGTGTATCCACCAATCTACTTGAAGGAGGTATTCAGTAAATCAATGCATGTGTATTCAAGTGTATATTTGACCTAATGTGTGTTGGGAAAGACAGAACTGCTGGGTTTTATCAGCTCTGTTTCCCAGGAGTGTGTATCGATCTCAGGCAGCAGACATGAAAGAGTGAGGGAGTGAGGGAGACAGGTGCAAGGAGCGAGACAGGAAGCAGAAAAAGAAAACAATATCAACAAAGCATTTTTTCATATCTGACCTGCAGTTGATTGATAGAATTTCCTATGAGAGGCTCACTGCCTGCCATCCCTAGGTATGTAGTAGGAGACACATTCCCCAACTTTAATCGCATGTGGAAACAAATCTGCAAAATAGTTCAGTAAAACAAGAATACAAGAAGTTTACAAAATCTCTATCGAGCCTGTCAAACCATAAACACATTTGCACAACAGCTATAGCACTAATCACTATTTGCTGCATGTCTTTTAGAGCTGAGACATAAAGTTTTGGCTGCATTACGAAAATTCATGGTCAGCCTGATTCAAATGTGAGTTTTAACTTATGATTTAGCTGACAGAACTAACTTGACATAGCAATTTCAGATCAGTTAACAAATACCTGGAGGCCATAATAAGACCAAATTTTCACATATCCAGAAAATGAGGGGGAAAAACAGAAAACAAAGAAATGCTCTCTTGGGGTTGAACACTCAAGTTTGATTTATATTTTTCATTAGTTTTCCCCTTTTGCCACTTCAAGTCTGAAATGTCAGCTGTCTTAAAAGATATTTCATGATTCCAGTACATTTATGGTCCAGGGAGGTTGTAGTAACAAAACTCAGATATTGTAAAGGCCCTTTCTATTAAAAAAAAGAAAAAAAGCACTCTGCTCATAGTTGATGTCTGTAACTGATGGACATTCAAGGTTCCACCTATGCAGTTAACCATATATACATATATATTTATCTTACATGACAGTGGAGAAGAGAGGGACTAGACAGATTACCATAAAATGTGGTCAGTATGTTGTTCACAAAACCTCCACTGATTAAGGAAAGCAATGGGATCACTGACTTAACAAAAAATAAGTGAATAAAGTAAGGGCAGTATGGACGCTACAGATGAATATTCTTATATTTAGTAATGGGATATGATGAAATAATAATTTCGCTAAGTTCACAGCTTACACTGCATTAATAAGAAAGCATAAAAGATGTTTTGGGAAAATTTAATTAAAGCAAAAATATGGCCCATTCTGACACTGGTCTAGTTGGACTGTGATTGTGGGGTGCAATCACTAAATAAAAAAATCCACACCAGAGGTATCCATAGTAGCACTCCTGTTATATTAAACATAAATCCAGCTTAACATTTTAGTGTGACTTTGGCACTTGCTCTACTATGAGGAACATTCTGTAGCTTCTGTCTTCTTCTGGCTGTACACGTTATCATAAAGACTACCTAGAAGTAGATAAAGGGTCAACCTGGCACCTCAAGGTCTGGTTATCTTTTACTTTGACTCCTTTCCCTTCTTTGCGTAATGGGTTTTGTCGAACAGAGACAGAAAGGACCAGGGTAAATAGAGTGCTACTTTTATAGCTGAGGATTCTACATGGTCATAACATTCAAGCAGTGTTTAAGATTCACAAAAAAAAATGTCACACTTATTAAAGTGCTGGCATTTTGTCTTATCTATAACAAAGGATGGTCCATTGATTTCTGACTTTGTCCAGTCCGACCATCAATGTGTTTGTTTGTATCTGTGTAATCTGAGGTGTTTGTTGGTAATCCCTGTTTCTGATGGTCTGCGCGTGTGTGTTTGTATATGTGTTTGCAGAAAACTCATTTCTCAGTGTGTGATAAGAGACTAGAAAATCCTGTTCAGAGCCCAAGGCAGAGTTTATCAGTGCCTCTAAATCTAAGTAAGACACAGGAGACTTACGGTTCATAACACATCCTGACAGAGGGGTATCTAGTTTTCCCTTCTCTCACATTCTCTTTAAGGCTCATTGTAAACATTTGAGCATCTTTCTCGGATCTTTTGGATCCAAAGGTAAATATATTTTACACAAATAAGTCTGTTTTTGCTGGTTCTCCAGTGGCAGTATCCCTGATTAGCTAATTATAGATCGATCTCCAGCCTTCTTTTAATTTATACCCAAAATTCTTGAGTAGCTGAGTGGGAGACAAAGCCTTCAGCTTTCAGGCCCCTCTTCTGTGGAACTCGCTCCCAGTTTGGATTCAGGAAGCAGACACTCTCTCTCTATTTTAAATATTAGGCTTAAAACTTTTCATTTTGATGAAGCCCATACTGTAGATAGGGCTGGATTACAATAGCCTTAGGCCCATCATCACTCACCTCTTTTCAGTTTCTGTGTGTTTATGCACCACTATGCATTTAATCATTAGTTATTATTAATCTATGGCTGTCTTTCACAGTATGTCTTTCGTCTTGTCTACCTTCCCTTACACCCAGCCACTAGTGGCAAATAGCTGTCCCTCCACGAGTCTGGTTCTGTTGGAGGTTTCTTCCTGTTAAAAGGGAGTTTTTCCTTTCCAAGTGCTTGCTAATTGCGGGTCATCTAATTGTTGGGATTTCCTCTCTATTTATTGCAGGGTCTTTAACTTACCATATAAAGCACTTTGAGGAGACTGTAGTAATGATTTGGCCCTGTATAATTGAACTGAATTAAACTGATTAGGTCCCTCATGAAATTGTGGTCTGCTATAGTCCTATTTTTTTCCATTCAAATGGCTCCGCTGTTGCCGTTTTTTAGTACTTTCTGACACATACAATTGCAGGGACCAAAACTTTTTGAACCTTGTTCAGATATTTTGGCAAAAATCATCCAGTCCGTGCAGGCCTTCGGTTAGCCTTTTTTTTTAATTTGAAGAACAAAGATCCATCACATTTTGATCTTTACAACATATGTTTATTGACTCCAATAACTGCATGAACAACTGTGATATTTGAGGGCTTCACAAAAAGAATTACTAATCATAGAAAAGATTACAAAACTATCTCTGAAAATCAATAGTCAGATAGACTGTGTACAAATACAGGAAATTGAAGATCATTGTTGCACTTCACTGGAGTGAGAAACCAACACAAATCACTCCAAAAGCAAGGAATATATGAGGCCTAGTGTTCTCAAAGTCACCCTGGGTAACTTCCAAGAAAGTAAAGATGACTCTCTGAATAGCTATTGTTAATGTCCATGAATCCACTTGAGAATACTAAATGAACAATAGCATGCATTGCAGTGCTGGAATGAGAAATTGGTGCTCTCCAAAAATAGAAAGTAACACTTCCGCCTGTCTGCAGCTTATTAGAAACTGTTTAGACAAACCAGAAGGCTACTGGAACAATATTTTGTGGATAAACGAGACCAAAGTAAAAAGTTTTAACTTTGGAGAAAAGAAAACATTTTATTTTATTATCAACCTGAAACACGGTGGTGTGTTGGTTTTGGCTTCCTTTGATGCACCTAGGCCAGGACAGATTGTTATCACTTATGCAAAAATTAATTCTGAATTATACCAGCTAACTCTAAAGAAAAATATACGAACATCTGTCTGTGGACTCAATCTAAAGAGAAAGTGGGTCATGCAGCAAAACAACCCTCAGCACACAAGACAATTTACCAAAGAGTGGTGAAAGAAGAAGAGGAAGGCGGATGCTGTTTTGGAATGGCCAATTCAAAGTCCTCACAGTAATACAGCAAAAAAGTTGTGGAATGACCTCAAGCGAGCAGTTCATATGAGGAAACCCTTCAACATTCCCGAGTCAAGGCTGCAAACAATTACTTGAAGATATTGCAGTGCAAGAGGATCACACAAGACAGTGAAAACAGTTCACATACTTTCTCCCTCAGAGATATGTAATATTAGATTCTTTTTCTCAATAAAATGACCAAGAGTAATATTTTCATTTCATTTGTTTAATTAGATTCCCACAGGACTTGTGTAAAAATTTTTTAGGCCGTATTTATGCAGAAATATAGGAAATTACATAAAACATTTCTCCTCCAACTGTAATAAACTATGATTATTATTCATTGCTTATTTTCCTCTACTGTACTTTATGTTAACAATTTATGTTTAACACACTTGGCATTTGCCTGGTATGCCAAATGAATAAATTCCAAACAGATGAGTGGGAGTAAGGAGAAGGAAAAAATGGATAGTGGAGGCAGTGAGTATCAACAAGAAATGTATTTCAACATTTTAAAGTTGTAGAGAGGAATGGAAAAAACGAAAGGAACCACTCAGATCAGCCTTGAGCTAACAAAAGAAGGCATATAAGAAAAGAGAAAGAGAGATGGTGTAATGATCTAAAGAAAAGGTATCGTTGGGATAAGTGGCATCTATTGACTGACGGGAGATTGACAGTTCACGCAGAGAGAAATTGAGAGAGGACAAGCAATATAGAGAAATGAATGTCCTCACAGGCAGCAGTGGAATGAAAAAGGCTCAGAGTGAGTGAAATGACAGAGAGGGAAGAATCACTGGATGTGAGAAAGAGGTAGAGAAGAGATAAGGAGGAGGGGGGGTGGAATTTCCAGAGGTTTGTATCTGGAAAAGGGCACCACGTTACAGATTCACTTCAGCCTGAGGAAGAATGATATTTAGAAGGTGAAGGCAGATAATGTTAGGATCCTGCTCTCGTTCTCTCTGCACCACACCTACGGAAATGAAGGACTCAGAAATGTTATCTGTCTACACTGGTCAAAGCATTTTCTCACACACACGCGCGTACACACATGCATGTGCACACGCTCACACGGACAGGCACACAAATACACGCGCAATCCTGTCTTTCTATCTTTTTACAGATACAGACTATGTAGACATGTGCTTTCAAAACAGATTTTAATTGGTCTATACAAGAATAGAAAGGTATTCACACACATACAAATTCACAGATGACACACAAAGACTGCCTTTAATTTGAGAACAATTGTGAACTACAATTCTGCGTACAATTCTGTTTTCATTTCTTCTTCTCAGGTCTAGTGTTTTTCACAACTCCATTATTTTACAGGAGCCAAAATATAGTGGCTTTCACCAACTTTAATACATGTAATTATGACTTGCGTGTGGTTGTGCTTCTCTGTATTTTGACTTGAGTGTATGTTTGATTTAGGAAAGTTAGACTGATGGACAGATTTAAACATTTTACAAATTGAAAATCTTTTTTTATCTTCATGCAGCACATGCAAAACAGGCTAATATCTGAATGAGCAGGGGTGCCGCAGCGTACCCCCTCCTACACAAACAGCCTTGTGGAATATTAACATATGGTTATCTGAATGATTTGCCAAGAATATTGAGTTTTTGTTTTGTCTCAGTGGGAGTCCGAGAAGACTATTTTGCTGGTAACCTTGTTATGACCTTTTCAAAACAGTACACATAGGAAAAATCTGCAAGTCACGTCCAGCATCTCCTCACAAAGAAAGAAAAAGTTACATTTCAGAAAGTCTGAATTATTGTAATGATCATTAGTTCTTTTAGTTCATTTAGTTCATTTTAGTTCTTTCTCTACACCGTATCTTTTCTATATGCAGCTTTCAGTTTTTCCAGCAGTTTTGCACTCAGTTTCATTGACAGTGTTAGCAACATTTCCTCCCCACTATTTAGGCCGTTTTATTGGAAAACTGTTCATCAGACTGACCCAAACTGCCTGGCCTCACATAAATCTCTAACGATCATTTTCTAGTTCTTTGAGCTCTTCACATGTTTTGGGGTTTTTTTATCCATTTTTCCACACATCTTTGTCTTTCATCCATCCAGTGACCATCTCAAAGATCCTTCCTGTTTCTGAAAACTCACCAAGATGGTGAATCAACAAGTTAAAGCTAAACTTTAACCGCCTGCTGTGTTGTCCACTGCCTGAAGAATAGCAAAGTCTTCAGTAAGTGGTGGTACTGAACCAAAAACCCAGGGGGAAAGGAAGGACAGGTGAGATCAAGGGGGAGGGGGGGAGTAAAGCAGGGAGAGATAAGTGAAAACCAGACATGTGTTGCCTCCAGCAAGTGACAAGGGAGGGTTGGTAAGATGAAAAATTAAGGCCACAGAGACTATATGAGTGCAGGCCAAATTCATGGAATTCATGTTGCACAGCAGTTTTTCGAATACTGATGTTCAAAGAGGTAGAGATGAAGGAATATAAGAAAGAAAGAAAAGGGAAATGACTGAAAGAAGAGATATAAAAAAAACAAGAGAATGAAGAAAGTAAGGAGAGCGAAAGGGAGGTTGTAAAGCTAGATTGAGAGAGCTTGGTTGTACACTGAGCAGAGTGTTGTAATGACTCTAAAGAATAAATCCTGTAGCTGTCAGAATTAGATGAGTCCCATTCAGGGTCACTGGAAAACTCACAGCTCAGGCTGAGTTGCTTAATTGCTGTTCATAGATTTCCATTCTGGTGTTGTATTTTTATAATTTAAGCCAAAGAGACTGTATTACAAATGCACAAAAAAAATATAGAAGGAACAAAAAAAATAAAAAACAAAACAGGTCTAGCCTTATATTGGGACAATAATCCGACTCAATGTCATGGCTATAATTGTTTAGTAGTCATGAAATGTGATCTGTTAACCATATGTTAATATTCTACAAGGCTGTTTGTGTAGGAGGGGGTACGCTGGGGCACCCCTGCTCATTCAGATATTAGCCTGTTTTGTATGTGCTGCATGAAGCGAAGGACACTGTCTCAGCTGAACTATGGACACGCACACACATACACTTACACTGATAAGAACACACTCATCCCCCTCCCTTTCCAAACGCCTTCGATGCTTGTTTCCTTCGGGGGGACACGGCGGGTCTGTGTGCCGCGCTGGAGTGGTAGCGCTGTGCAGGGCGGCTGATGTGTTCGCTTCGGATTACTCCTTACCCCCCACCCAATCCTGTGGCTTGTCATGTCTTTCACAAAGTTGTGCTGTGGACATTTATGTGCTTTTTGTGCAGAGGAGTTTTTTTGTTTCCCGTTCTGGGGAGTAGAGGTCTCTTGTTTTCCTCTTGTACTTTCCCACTGTAGTGTATATTTCATATGTTTTTCTGTAACGCTACCGATCTCCGACTTGTATCCCCATGTAATGTCTGTGTTGGGTGTGTAAGGTTGGGGGGGTCCCATTTCACTGCAGGGCAAACCTGCATGTGGCGAATAAAGCTTTGGTTGATTGATTGTTTGATTGCCCATGCACATAGACCTAAGTTATCCTCCTTTGTAATAGGCAGTATGTCTAAAAGGATGATTCAGACAATTTTTGAGACACATCTAAGGGTCCAGGCAGAAAATAAAGCTTTGAAAATTGTGGTTAAAGTTTATTTTGAACCCAATCCATGATCTTTTTCCAAATCTAACAAAGTTTATTAACTAAACTTGACAAAGGAATGGGGGAAAATAAAAGTGCGACCGAAGGGTAAAAATAATAAAAATCAAAGTGTAAAACCATTCGCCCTGAGAGGGATATGATCCGTAGGCTCATAGAAAAAAAAAAGAGGAAGAGCTGCAATTCATTTCAAGACAAATTAACATATAGAATTTTGTGTTTAAGTCATTAGCCATTTCATGACAGTTTTCAAATGGCTATTAGACTGTGTCACATCATAAGAAGTGGTGTAGTAAAGGAGTAGTAGAAAAGCACAAAGGCTTTTAGTTTTGTTCTCCTGTGCTTTTCTCTCAGCTCTGATATTTATTCGTTTTGGTTAATGTCTCAGATTGTCTCCCACTAGCCTCCAGGCTCGTGCTTCTTTGCATTTTCTTTCTCTTCCTGGTCATTGTTTGAGTGCAGACAAATATGGCAAAGAGACTGACCACAAATCAAGCCCTTTTTCTGTGCCATCTGGTCTGGAAGGGTTTGCTTTTGTTGTTGTTGTTGTGTGTGAGTGTATGTGTGCATGTTTGGCTACACAGGCTCCCATTTGTCTGGCTGTCTTTCAGTGTTAGCACTTTGATCTAGTTGGACTGCTGTGTGATTGTCTTTTCTCAGCCTACATAATCTAAGCTGCTGGAGACGGCCTAAAGAACACTTCTTTAATTTTGAAAGCTGTGGAACATCACAGTAACAAGTGTACTGTCTGACTGACTCAATCCCTACAGTATTATATTTTTGGTGAACATAGAATATGTTATCTTCTTGGGTTTTCACATGCATCACTATCACAAAACAGCATTTTGTCACTTTTCTACTTTCATTTTATGTGTGGCTCTGCACTCTCTGCTGTGTCCACTGGCCACCAACATTAACACCTTTAGCTTTTTTTAAGCTCAGACATCCGATTTAATACATCAAACCATAGAAAAAAGATGTCATAACTATTAAAGTTGAAATTCAAACACCAAAGACTTGGACTTCATAAGTGACATCAAGCAAATGTGCAGTTATTGTTAACACTAGTTAACCTGCGCAAATTTGTGTAACTTCACTAAACCCAACACCTACTAGAATTACTGGCTGTTTTATTTTCTGGTGCAAATCCCGAGGTGTTAATCACCCCTGCTGAGATTTTCACAGGTCGTCAGCTCGTTTCTCCTCCAGCTTTTGTTGTGCAAACCACCCATTATCCTTGACGTTTGGCACATTTGCATTTGCTCACTCAGAGTTGCTCAGATCCAAGCCAGGCCAAACCTCTGTGTTACAACCTTCAGAAATTCCTGCCATATCGATACAAAAGACACACATTCACAATATATGGGTACACAAGTCTGTTTTATTTCAAAGTGTTTCAAACTTTACAGCGTTTGCAGACCCAGTGTTCATCATCCCTGCATTTGGCACAGGTGAATTTCTGACATTTTGCACAGGTAAAAATGTCAGAAACCTGCTGCGATTCCTATTGCAGCTCTCTTGCACCTGGCACTGCGTTGTCTTTCCAGTCCCTGGCACAGCAGCTGCAGCAGCTTCAGCAGCCTGTGCTAATATTTCCTTGTGCTGCATGAATCGGCAATGAAGTTCCTGAGCTAGAAGACTCAGAAACAATCTTCTTTTGCCTGTCCACCCTGTACATGCCTTGTACAAAATGTAGGCATTCCCCGTCGCCAGGTCCAGCATTTTGTAGAAAACTGCTACTGGCCACCTGCGTGTTGCTCATCTTACGGAATACATCCACGCAAGTTGAGGAAGTTCACGCCGGACTTTATTCACCGTGCCCAGTAACGTTGTTTTGCGCTGCAGCAGTCTGTGCGACAGTGACAGTCAGTGTTGGGTAAGTTACTTTAAATTAGTAACTTAGTTACATTACTAGTTACTTCTATCAAAAGTAACTCAGTTGCTTCAAGTTACTCGTTACTTTCAGAGTAACTAGTTACTAGGGAAAGTAACTTTTGTTTTACTCAGAATTCTCTTGTTAATGTGTTGCTTCCGTAACTGGATACCCAGCCAGACTGCCAGTCTTCTAACTTGCTTACTTGCCACAAGTGCACTGTGCCACCTACCAATAGAAAGGAAAAAACATAATGTGCACATTTCCACGAGAGA
>NW_024582597.1:421654-423493 GCF_018398535.1 Haplochromis burtoni | reverse complement strand
GTGACAGTGAAGTAAAGAAATTGTCCGTTGTGACGTTTCTCCAATCATCCAAAAACGGCTCCATCAGTTTCATGACCACGTTCTCTGCCAGCCTCTCTCCCTTCTGATGATTGGGGTCCTTTCCCAAGTAAGGAGATGCACTGCAGACATATTTGGTGTCCAAGTCTGTGCCCATCCAGAACTTGATCCCAAATCTCTCTGGCTTGGTTGCGATATACTGTGTGAAAGGACAACGAACCTTAGTAGGGAACAGTTGTTCATCTATGGTCATGTGTTCTCCTGGAGTGAAACTCTTAGCACATGATTCTCCCTCCTGGTCGGTCTGCTTTTATGCACAGCACTGTGCTGTAGTCAAGCAATGCCACTCCTACACATACACAAATGTCTCCTGGTTGGGGGAGGGTGTTTTGCACAACAAAAGCAGGAGAACAATGGAGCTGAAGGCCTGTGAAAATTTCAGCGGGGTGCTAGCACTAGAATTACTGAGCCTTTTTTTCCTGCTGTAAGTCCCTACTACTACATTTACTAACCCTGTGCAAATTTGCATAAATTCCCTGAACCTAACACCTCCTAGCACCCTGCTGAGAGGCCTTCAGCTCCATTGTAGGGTTGTAATACAGATTTTTCTCTTCCCTTGAATCTGAGCTACTCTGAGTGAACAAATGCAAATGTTCCAGGCCTCAAAGATAATGGGTGGTTTGCACAACAAAAGCAGGAGGAGAATCGAGCTGATGACCTGTGAAAATCTCAGCAGGGGTGATTAACACCTCGGGACTTCCACCAGAAAATAAAAAAGTCAGTAATTCTAGTATGTCTTACCAGTAGGTTCAGGGGATTTACGCAAATTTGCGCAGGGCTAATAAATCTAGTAGTAGGGACTTGCACCAGGAAAAAAAAGGCTCAGTAATTCTAGTGTTAAACCAGTGCTGAAGCTGCTAAAGAAAATGACATGATTTTGGAATCTTTTCATGCCCTTTATAATTTATTTATTATATATAATGTAACTGGCTATTTGTGGCTTTATTGTGAGCATGTTGTGTAATATCCTCATCTAATGCTATTATCTGTCAAGACTGTCAAAACTACAAAGGAATCTTAATTACTCTGACCTTCTTTAAATCTTGGCAAAGCGGCATCCTTCTGGAGACAGACACACACATAAAGGGTAACAGCAGCAATGCTCTTATCTCTTGGCTTTGAAAAAAATGGGTACATAAAAACAGCAGTGGCTGACTGCCTGAGAGCATATTAAATCTTAATAAGGGTTGTTTGTAGAAGAGTTAGGTGTCTGAGACCTATGAACCTTAGTTACTGACCTCTTAAAGTTGAACCTGTCATTTTTTTAAGTGCATATGGAGATTAATATTAACTAACTTGCTTTGTAGATACAGTAACTTATTGCAATATTTCATTTTTTATAGAAGCATTTTCTTGTAAATACTGCTTTTGCTCTAATGGTGCTGTACCAAACTCCTACAACACGCAGGTACGGTGATCCAAACACCATGATTCAATGATTTATCTGACCCTTCTTTTATAAATGAGCCAGTTATTATACCTGCGTGGGCTCAGTCTCTCATTTGCAGGCTGGATACACTGGCAACAAAGGTAAAAAAATACAATTACATTTAAAATATGCTCAGTTACAGTCATAAAAACATTGCCAGGTCAACTGTATTAATAAGAGTTTCTGTAACATGAAGCATGGCTAATATAGCCTACAAGAAATAAAAATGTACAAAGAGTGTCACAAGGCTGAAAATAACAGAAAAGAAGCACAACCCCAATTCCAAAAAAGACGGAAGGCATTCCTGCTCTGCACTCGGACATGTCTACCAG
>NW_024582597.1:417173-421363 GCF_018398535.1 Haplochromis burtoni | reverse complement strand
TTGACGTCTACTATCAAGCCATGCTGGGTAGTAGATACAGAATGTGGTCTAACGTTGGTTTGGTGAACTCTGCAAGGTCTTACCTGAAAAAGGCATCATCTGAATGGGACCATATATTGATTTAAAACCTTTATATACCCGTCAGCACTGACGGTGCCTTTCCGGATTTGCAAGTTGCCAATTTCATTAGCACTATTCCTCCAAACCATCAGGATTGCAGACTTTTGAGCTGAACACTGGTAGCAAGCCCAACTCCCCTTTAGTCCAGAGGATGTGGTGTCCATGTTGTCCAAAAGAATTTAAGTTTTTGATTCGTGTGACAATGTAACAGTTTTCCACTTCCTCTTTGGTCCATTTCCAATGAGCTTTGCCCCAGAGAAGACAACAGCATTTCCAGACTATGTCCATGTATGACTTCTTCTTTGCATTAAAGAGTGCTAACCTACAATTCTGGATAACAATGATTTCTGGACATGTCCCAGAGTCCATGCAATGATTTTCATGACCAAATCATTCCTACTTTTAGTGCAGTGCCGACTAAGGGGCCCAAAGATCACAGGCATACAGTAAAGATTTTTGGCTTTGCCTGTTGTGTACAGGGATTGCTCCAGATTGTTAATCTGAATCTTTCGATGATATTAAGTAATGTAGATGGTGATCTATTTCAAAGTCTTTGCAATTTTACTATGAGAAACATTTTGTTCAAATTGTTTCACAATTTTGAAGATTAGTGAACCTCTGCCCATCCTCCTGCCTCTCTAACATGCACTTTTTATAGCCAGTCACCTTACTGACCCATTTCCAGTTCATCTAATTAGTTGCAAAATGTTCCTAGAGCTCTTTTTTAGTGCAACTTGCTTTTCCAGCCTTTTGTTGGCCCCATTCCAACTTTTTAAAGAGGTGTTACTGCCATCAAATTCAAAACAAGCTAAGATTTTTAATGAAATAGTAAAAAAAAAAAAATCACTTTACACTTCATGTGTTTTCTATATTCTATTGTCAATAACATATGAGTTAACAAGATTTACAAAGCACTGCACTGAGTTTTTATTTACATTTTTACATTACATTTTTATTCTACACGTGTTGCATTTACTTTATCCGAGGGGCTCTTTAAACCTCTGACTAAAAATCCAAAAATTTCTCATTTGTTCAAGATGGTAACTATTTATTAAACCATGCAGTGATATGGCATTGTTAATTACACACCTAAAATATCTAAAGCAGAAGTAATCGTTAACCTGAATGACACAATTTAGTGTTAAATGCCACATTATTTAGTTATTTATTCCAATCACAAAGCTATCTGTTTCTACTTCCCAGAACCTTTATCAAGCTTTTTGAGTCTGAAAAAAGAAGGTAAAAATGTTTGAGGAAAGAAACGAAAGAAAGAAGAAAACTCATTTGGTTTACCCACACCAGCACAGATGAATTATGCATGTATCAAGGTCTTGAGCCATCTGACTGACAAGCTCTGCTCATGGTACTGAAACAGCATTATCTGCATGTAGCTGCAGGACTAATGAGCACCTTCAGCCAACATTATAATGCAGTGTAATCCAACAAGTAAGCAATACAATACCACCAAGTTTATAATTCTTTTTTTCTGTCCACAATTTGTTGGAAAAGTGTTGTCATAGTTATTTTCTATAGCGGCCTGATGGTTAATGGCTGTGTGACACACAAAGGACAAACTTACAGAACTGATAAACTATATGTGACATGTGCTTGTGTCAAATTTTGGAGGACAATAACTAAGTGAGCAGGTACCAATTTCCCAACTTACGATAGCTGTTTTCCATTGCTGTAGCCCGTGGTCTGCCATCTTTATTTTGATTCAGAACAAACACCACGGGAAATAATTTAAAACCTTTTCTAAAAAAAAGGAAAAAAAAACCCTCCATGGGTTGAAATACTTTTTAATCCAGTTAATGAAAAAGTGTTTGAGGTCTTTGACCTTCAGAATAAGAGTAATTTTATTTGCATTTTGGTTTTCATCAAGTATGGCTGGCTAATTTACGTGCTGAAAAAATAAAAAGTAAACCAAAACTCGTAAAAATTGTTAGCACTATGGTTACACCCGCAGCTAAGAAATAAGAGGCTCAACAAACTTCGGTGACCACAACAAGAACCATTTTATTATAAACAGAATTTCTTTTAGCAAATTAAGGGTCTGGAGGCCTGGCAAAAAGTAATGAAAAAGGTGGAAGGAATCTGAGCCAATGGTGTAAGGACCACTGTAGGATCTAGAAAACTAATGACATAAGCAAGACTAAACAAACAAACAAACAAGAAAGCTCTATGAAAACATATAAGTTTGATCTAATTTCCTTGCCTTTCTTTCTGTAGCTCCACTGGGGTCTCTATCCTGCACCTGTCTTTTTATACCTTTTATTTTATAAAATACAGAGCACCATAAACACAGACGGATGAGGCATGAGTAGAGTAACATTCAGACCAGCTCTAAGTTACACCATTCATTTTGGCTTTGTTAATTCGTTACATCCTCATGGGAATGCACCAGAGTGTTATTGCAGCCTACTGTACGATTAAAGCAGGCTAAGCTTGGTATGTTTATCACATTCAGTGCTGGAGAGTTGTTTTCTTCTGAAGAAGTGCATAGTTCAGTTACATAGTTTCATTTTTGAGTAGCTATCAAGTTAAACTGCAACATTTTTTAAAGTCAAAGAAAAATTATGTTTTTTTTAAATCATTTTTTAGTTTACCTTTGCTTCACTGTTTTCTTTTACTGCAGCCCCTTTTGACAAGCTTTGCCCTTTTTTGTCATGTCTCTGATGACAGGTAAGACATGCCACTGGAAGATGTTCAAAAGGGCAAGAGTTGCTCATGCAGTAATAACATTATTATAAAATTATAGAAAAAAATTCCAGAAACTCTTAATTACAGCTATTTATGAGAAATATTCTCAGAAGTTATCATGTGCTGTTTTAGAAAAAACCTTGATACCAGAATAATCTTGCATGAAAGGAAGGTGCTATCTTTATATACATTGTCAATTTGAGCTTTTTTTTTTAATTAGGAAGAACTTTGAAAAGCATTTTCTAGATTTCTCCTTCATTTTTCTATAGTTCAGAAAATGTCAAAGTCAGGTAGCTGTGTGTGCCACTTCAAAGCTTCAGTTTGCTTTTGTTGAAGTAGTAAATTTCACATTTTGATTTATCCTGTGGATCATTATCCTGTTGTAGAAGCTGGTGCCTTTTCAATTTTAGTGACTTGGGTGACTGCAGGACATTGGACCTAGAATTTGATGACATTATTGAAATTCATGCTGCTTTTCTCTGTGGAAATAGTGAACAAAAGCCATGTTTTTCCCGAACAAGTAAAAGTGATTTCACCCACAATAGGTGGACAGCCTATTTTGTAGTTTTTTGCTGCTCATGCTGTTCTCCTGTAAAGCTTGCCCTTTTACCTTTCCTTTTCTTTGTGTGACTCCTTCTGATGATAGAAATGTCTCTGATTTCCTTTTTTTTAATCATAATGCTCCACTGCAGCACTTATGAATAGAAATAAGATTGTGCACAATATGTCTAGATTATTTTTTCCTTCTGTTTGCATTTGCTTGCCTTATGGTCTATTTGACCAACTTTTAACTTTATTTGACTCCCAGATCTTCTATTTTTCACTTTGGATGAAACAACCATTGAGTCAGAACATAGAGAGACTTTCCCCACTTTCACTGGGGTCTTCTGTTGCTGCTGGCCAGCAAAGTGGTGGATTACTCATTATTAACTCTATCCTGCCACCTATTAATTTCCTTCTCTCTCCTCCTTAACTCAGCTCTCTTTAATCTTTGTGGGGACCAAAAATTGGAAGTTTACTATACTTTTGGGGACCAACTGCCCTTTTGGGGGGACAAAATCCCCGTCCCCACGAGTTTAAAAGCATTTTTGAGACTCGAAATGTGGTTTTAGTATCAAATAAACAATTGGGTTAAATAGATGTCCCCACAAAGATATGAAAACACGACTGTGTGTGTGTGTGTGTTTCTCTGCTGTGAGCAGGCTCGGGGAAGAGCCTCTTATCTCAATACACACAAATATATGAGCATGTAGTTATTTAAACCACCCTGAGGTTACTGGGATGAAAAACGTTAGAGTCATGCATAAGTAATTAGAAAAATGAAAAATTACCTAGCCTCAGACCTTGATTAGCAACTTGATTTAATCTCT
>NW_024582597.1:396875-417153 GCF_018398535.1 Haplochromis burtoni | reverse complement strand
TGTGTGTGTGTGTGTGTGTGTGTGTGTGTGTGTGTGTGTGTACAGTACAGTCTTGTGCATCTGATACTTTGGTTGATCCATCTACTGTCCACTGAAGTCTGTGTGGGTGGCTGACAATAAGTCTTTCTTAATGACAAGTTGCAAAATACTCAAGAACTGGACTGGAAATCAGTGGCAACAGGTCCTATAGAGTAATCATGAAAAAAAAAGGCAGGTAAAAAAAGAGTTTTGGGATATCCTTCAAGAAACATGGAGAAGTATTCCCGAAGACTACTTAAAGAAATTGTAATTTCATAAACAATTTCAGACTGTTTTGGCACAAACACCTCCCATCTTCCTAACAAATTGTAAAGAAATGAGGGGTAACTCATGACTTTTGCACTGTACTGTACACTTACTGTAGGTGGATGGTATGCTAAGCACTGGCACTGTTGTTTAAACAGTAGATAAACAGTAGAAGTAATCAGTGTCAAAGAACCACTGTTAGTGGTATCAAAAAGATTAGAGTAAAATCCGATCAGATTGCTATCTATTCACATCAGTTCACTTCAGTCCAATTTAATTAAATTTCATCTATAATCACCTTAAGGTGCTTTACTGAGTTTGAGACCATAGAGTATGACACCACCAAACAGACGATCACCTATGTCTCTTCTGTTTACCAGCTCTGTTCTACAGACATTATAACTTATTTTTAAAGCTCGCCTAACTGAGGACTGCTGTTTGTGGTGTTTTAGCATGAAAAAAAACACAATGTGAGAATCTGTAGACAAACAGATAAAAAGATGGCACACTTTCCTTGTTTAAAATCCCCTCTCACCATAACACATCACCTCTCTGTGAGTTTGTTGATTTCACTATTAATATTCACAGTTTTTACCCTGCTTACCATAATCTTTTTAATCAGCCCCTCCTCCTCTTAAAAGGCTGGCTGGACGTCATGTTTCTGGCTGACCTTCCAGCCCTGTTTGTTTTCATGAATATATGTGTGTGCGAGAGCGAGTGAGTTGCTGGTGACTGATCTAATCTCGGAAACAGATGGGGTTTGATATTGTTGCTGTATAAATTCTTTGATGTCACTCATATTGAAATTTGTCGAGTTGGAGCCAACATTTAAAGGTTGTTAAATGTCCACAGCTACAGCTGTGCTTTATTATATTTATCATCTACCCATTCATTTTTGCTTAATGAAAGAGGCTTGAAATTTAGCTAGAAATTGTCTCAATGAATTGGTTTGCCGTTTTTGACGTCTATCTGAAGACAACAGTCAAGTACCCATGTGAACAATGACAAATTTCACTTGTGGCCAATCTGAGTGGATCCACTCTGAGTGGAAGAGATAGTGAGCACTGTGAATATAGCCTATGTACTCTGCAGTATTACTGAAGGGGACATCAGGCTTTGGCTGTCTTAATTGTCAAATCATGCCATTATCTTCTGAATTCTAAGAATAAAATTCCCATTTGCGTTTCCTCTGACAGTCTTTCCTTGATGAGCTGGGAGTAACTTTGGAAATTATCCACTGGATTTGATTAACTCACCACTTGCTGCTAGGCCTTGGGCACATTTTGGAAAATAACTTTGCACAGAGCTGTGAATTTTTGGTACGTTGACAATTCTTGTCAGACCACGGCTACATGTGTACAGCAGTACTCCATATATCCACATGACTATCACATAAAAGCAAAATCTGAAAAAAAAACATTGTTGCAAAACATTTGTAACAAATCATTTATACAGTAATAGATATAATTGTTGCAGAAACTCTTCTTATGCACACCTTACAGGTGTGCTTTAAAACTAACTTGCATAGTTACCCTGCAGTGCCATTTATTGTTCAAATGTATGAACTTCTTAAAACAAACTTTTTAAAGTCAATAAAGAAAACTTTGCAAACAAAAGAGATGTTTTTCTGTTAGAGAGAGAGAGAGAGAGAGAGAGAGAGAGAGAGAGAGACTTCAGGGTAGAAAATAATTGATGAGGCTGAAAAACATGTCTCTTGCCAAGCAGGGTAGAGACCGCAGATACCTGACACTGCAATTTGTGTGTGTGTGTATGTGTGTAGTAGTGGTAAACGGCTGTTGTTCACACTAGTGTTGGGAGCAGCTTAAATAATATTTAAAGTGACAGTGGATATAGAGTCTTTGTCTATAATTACAGTATAATATTAGCTGTTTGTCAAAAAGTAATAACTATGTAATATATGTCTAATTTTATGAAGCAACTTGTCTGTAACTGAATCACTTTGCTGATTTTCTTTTTTTCAATACCTTGAAGTAACAAGAATAAAAGGTTAAAGACAAATAATAAAGTCTGTGGCCTGCTACATATATTTACACAGATTTTGTTTTTCATTGTTAGACTAAATTATCAATGCTTTCTGGTCAGGTCCCTGTTTTTGTAAAAGTGCTGTTATTCACCCACTGTTAAAAAAAAAAACAACCCAAGCTTGATGCTTCTCTGCTTATCAACTATAGACCAATCTCAAAATTACCATTTATTGCCAAGATTTTAGAGAAGGTTGTGGCCAAGCGACTCATAGCGGTTCTTGATGAACATAACATTCTTGATCATTTCCAATCTGGTTTTCATAGAGCTCATTCCACCAAAACTGCACTTCTTAGAGTGTCAGTGATATATTGATGAATTATGATGCTGGGGAGTGCACTGTACTACTGTTGCTGGACCTGACCTCTGCCTTCGATACTGTCGACCATCATATTCTGTTAGATAGACTAAAACACTGGGTAGGTATATCAGGAACTGCTTTGGAGTGGTTTAAACCCTATCTGTGTGAACGATCCTTCTCTGTGGCTACCTTCAAGTTCAGGTCCTCTCTCACTTATCTTGCCTATGTGCCACAAGGTTCTGTCTTGGGACCCGTACTTGTATTTACTCCCTCTTCATGAGGGGTCATGTGTCGTGGATGATGACCCCTGTGGGTGGACAGCAAAGAAATAATTTCATTGCACAAAGAAATGCCCTTTCTAGCAACATTGGACCATCCTTTATGAAGGAAAGGAGACGGCTGGCTCGCAGTTTTTCTGTCATGACATAACCTGTTAATTTTTTTACATTTTAAACCCATTTAAACATTTTAATCCACTTGTTGTGATGTTGCTGCTTTGTGTGAAGCAAACTGAGTAATGGGTTTAACAAAGAACTACACAGTACATGCAAAGATAATTAACCATTATTTGACTAATGAATGTGAAGAATATGTTGTGTTTATGTCCTTATTTTGACTGTGACTGACTCTCAGCTTTTAGGATTATTATAAAATTAACTTTGCTTGAGAGACGCTGAAAGGGTTACATAATTTACCCCGAAAATACAGCAGACAAAGCTGCATCACACTTTAGCTCCAGTCCAGTCAAGCAAATGAATAGGTCAGAAAGTCAGACACAGGAACATATTTCAGATAGAGGCTGGTCAATTTTCAAAATAAAAGATTAAACACTCCCAAACACACTCTTTCCTTCTTTTGATCGCCTTGGTTCTTCTTTCTTATAACTATAATGTTTTCAATTAAGGTAAGGATAAAGGGATAAAGAAGAGATGTTGCAGATAATCTCTTAATCTCTTTATAGCAAACATAGTAGCTAATTAAACTTTAGTAAATAGTGTTTTCTAAACATCAAACCAATGATATAGCACAATGAATTATCATTTCCTTGATTTCGTGGCCTTTCAGTTCAGCTGTAACTAAAACTTAGTATAGTCTTGTTCATTACGTTTCTTTCTTTTGCTCTTATTTGTCATATGTTGTTAAAGCAATGTTTTCTTTATAAAGTGTGTTTTCTCAAGTTTCTGTGCCATTTTACTATCTACATGAGTGTATTTTTTTATTTTATAAGAGCTTTGAACACTTCAGTGGTGTTTTATCATTTTAGAAAAGAAAACATTAAAGCACAATAGTTTTCCCAAACAAATCTTCTTACCTTTGTTAGAAGACCATTATTTCCTAATCCAGTAAAGGTGTTTCGCCCTGCTGAACAGAAGTAAGGTGTCGTTTTCATTCAGGTTAAAATAAAGGCAGAAAGGTTGGCTGTGGTTGAATCTACTCGACTCTAATATTTGGTACACATGTTCAAGATGCATCTTTTGGACTTTTGATGTGTTAAAATAGTTTGCTTACATAGCAACCTAAAAAGCTGAGTGAACAAACCATGAACAGGAAATGCAGAGCTTTCAATCATTAATTCAACTAATTATTTTGCATCACATCAGATATTGCTTTATGATGATACTGTTTTGTTTTCTTATTATTGTAGCCTCATAAGTTTCTCTTTGTATTTGGTTTGGGGTTTGTTTTTTTAATTTTTGGCTATTGTCCTTATTTTACTTTGAAAGTTGTTTTTTTCATATATCTGACTATGAGTTTGACTTCCTCTTCTGTGGTTGTGTTTCTTTTCTGCCAGTGTTTCTAGTTTTTCTCAAGTTCCTTATCTTCCCTGATTACCCTGTGTGTATAAATAGTCCTGTCCTTCTCCTCAGTATTTCTTGTAGTTGCTATATATCCACCCTGTGTGCTCCTTGTTTTTCTCTCACTCCCTATGGATTTTTTTTTTTTGTCTGCCTTTAAGTCCTGCATTTAGGGATTATATCCACAGCACATGACAGTCATGCGTCTTACACAGAAAATATATCAACTTTATCCATAGAAGAATATAAAGTTGATATATTAGGTAAATATCAATGGATGAATATTCTTACTTTTGGTGTGGTTGTTGTTGATGTTGTTGTTGTTTTAAAAAACAACAACAAAAACAAACAACTTTAGATGTAGACAGTTTTTTAAAGTTTTGTTCAAAATAGTCAAAATAGTCAGAAATGTCAGTGGTGTTTACTTATTTACTCAATGCAGATGCATTAAGACTTGTGTAGCCTTCATCAGCTTACCTCCACTATGGAGAGGAAATGTTTCATTTCCAGGATATCCATCACCTTGTCATGATAAATCAAAGGTCATCTAGTCGACCAGGTGGGCAGGGTCACTCTGCCTTCCAGAGGACAGCTGGACAGTGGTTTGATTGATGGACAGCAATGGCCTAGAGATTCTTCTACTACCTGGCAGTTTGATGAATGGTTTATTTTTTTACAAGGACAAACACAAGACAAATTTGTTTGCAAAATGGGGAGGGTTGTATCATTGTTGGACTCAAGTGAAATGGGGACTATGCACATCTGTGTGTAAAAAGTGTATGTACTTGTCTGTGTGTTTCCCAGTTGGTGGTCATAGCTTTTTGCTTTGGCTATTAATACCCTGATTTGGTATTAATATCTATACCTGCACAAGCTACACAAGTAAAGAGGTTTTGTTTCTTATGTCATAGCTGCTGGTTTCCTAAAGAAAAATATCTAAATTGCTGTAGCACTCAGTATTACAGTTTGGTAATAATGTGGTCATATCGGTGTAATAAGGGTAAAATGGAGCAGTTATAATGTAGATGTTATTATCAGTTAATTAGCAAAGCAACATCGACTTAAACATAAATAATACCAGCAACTCATGTAACACTGAAATGCATGTAACTAGCTAATAAGAGGCCAGAAACTACAGTAGAGGTTGTAATGTGGAAGCAAATGAATGTCCACCACCAACTGTTTATCATATTATTCCCAAATATTACTAATCTGTTTGCAATAAAACAATTTAATATATGTCTATTTTAATGTTTTCAAATAGACAGACTTTAAAGTGTAACTAATGAAAATAAGGTAATCTTGGATGATACTTTCACATATTAGAGTAATGTTATTAGATTGTAATACTACATTTAATCCTACCTTATGTCCAGAGCATCATTGTTACCTTGTTTGTTTGAAGGTAACAATGATATTACTTTAGTAATGTTATTACCTTCTTGTTTCCACCTTATTACTGAGATGTAACAGAACGTGCTACCCAAATCACTCATGTTTAATTTTATGTGGCGTTTTCTGCTCACACCCTGTTGTGGATATTTTAGTGTAGTGAGATATGTTACTTTCAGTGCTACCTGTTACATTATTGTTAGTTTTAAAGCCAGATTTACATGACTATGCTGTAACTGCATTGTCATTTACTGGGAGAGGCTGTCACCAGGGTATTATGTTTAATAAAATGCCCAGCTCATATTGCTGTCTGAGAATCCATTAACTATGACATAGCCTCTAAGGACAAAAGCCATTATGGGGGTTTCTAATGTGACCAGCTGATATAACTGAAATTCAGTTTTTGTGTACAGAGTTTAGAAATGTAGATATATTTGAAGGCTAAAAAAAAAACAAGCCAAATTTTCATTAAATAATTCCCAGTGTTTTTGAGGTTGAAACTGTTACCAAGGTTAAAACGGATTTTAATGCTCAAATATCCAAATATCACATCCCATTAAAATGCCATCTTAATTTATAAAGAGTGGAGGCAATAACAGTAATTTTTCCTTTCCCTGAGTGTGAAAATCTTCTACTCTATTATCCATTGCTACCCAACAAGTCATTAGCACTAGAAGTGAGTCCTACTGGACAGAGATAGACATAGTGTTGATCTCAGGCCTCAAACACAATGCCATTCAACAGGTATGTGTGTTTTAATGAGTGGTAATTTAAGTTTGAGAGAAACAGAAAGGAAATAATGTCTAGGGATTTTCCAATATGTGCTCTCACTGCATCATTGCCACAGTAGATGCAATTGCTTGGAGTTTAGAGAGATTAGGTCTCCCCTTGGTATTTTACCTACAGAGAGTAACTTGCATACTATGTCCTTTCCTCCCTTTTCACAATTGTGACCTTTTCTAATTAGAAGTAGCAATTTAATCGCTATATAATAAGCATGCACTACATGCTAAACTATGAACAAGGCCTTTTTTGTCCCCACGGCAGTATCTTGGGAAAAGGTGATACTCGCTTTGTTTGGTGTTTTGTGGTTTGTAGACACATTGTAGTTCTTTCTGTCCAAAAACCAATGAGAAAGATTTAAGCTGCTCTGTCAGCCAGAAAAATAGTTATTATATGCTAAGGTTATAATAAATCAAGTGTGAAGTCCTTTCCACTGTTTCCTGTGTGAACAGTCCCAGGTCCAAATTCCCTCTTTCTTACCAAGTTGGCTCGGGCTAGAAAGAAACTAGAAGAATCCACACACAAAAGGGTTTCAATTTCACATTTAGTTTATCAAACCAAATATGGGTAATAAAAGTGTTAGACATGAGTAGTGAAAAGAGTGAATGGATGATTGAAAACATATGTAGGAGTGTTAGGTAAGGCTATAAGAACTCCTGTGCCCTTTAGGACTTGCCACAACAAATCCTCTAAATATCCTCCATCACTACATCCATAAATCTTTTCAAAACACCTTAACAAGCCGAGAGGATCACATGGATCGCATGTGGAAGCTACCTAGAAAGATGTAGGGAGGACATGGAGCAGGCTTTATATCTTCACCCGCTCCCACCTCTCAGGTGCAGCCGCTTCTTGGACAGCTCACCGAAATTGGTGCCAACAGAAAACAAGGGGAGCAGAAAGCAATGAGGCTGCCAGACATTGTCACCAACAAATGGATAATTATTGTGATGCTAACAAGTCACAATGATTAAGCTTTAAAATCACTGAAATACAAAAAAATCGAATATTGTGCCCATTTAGCTCATTTGATAACATCTTTTAAAATTATTTAAAACAAAAACTGTGTAATGTACATTACCTTTTTTTAAAAATGTTGACATAGACACTGCCTTATTTAAGCCTGCATATCCTTTCATTAGATTATGACATCTGTTTAATGAGTGACATTTTCTTTATATAAAGCACAAAACAAAAAAAGAACTCAATGATATTACCGTAACAAACATGACATGAAGTGTTGTCTCATTGTTGAGACAGTTCAAATACATAGAAAACCTCAGATGACAGCCTAAACAACAGTATACTGTAGTGTCGGGGGTGGGAGCAGGTAGTTAAATTTCTGTCAGATTAGTTTAAGATGACAAGAGTAAAGAAAGAAACATGATGAAAACAGAGTTGACAGCTCTGCTCACAGAAGTGAGGCAAGGCCAACTCCTTCAAATATGAACGAAATGCCACCTTTCACCACAGCAACATTAATTAAAGGCAGTGCCCTTTGATAGATTTTTTTGTTTTACCAAAGAAGAATTAAGGAAAACATTCTTAGTTTAAAAAAAACCCCTCTATTTAAAGATAAGTACATACAGATTAAGTATCTGAACTTAATCTGACAAAACTGTCATCTATGTATTGTATGTAGAGGAACTTTGCTAACTTTTTTTTCATTTTACATGCATTCCCACAAATATTACAAAGAAAAAGAATGATAGAGACTTTCACAGAGGCTTGCACAATTATTTTTTCTGCCCTCTTCACACAGTAAACACCGTCAGACATGCGAATGCAGGTGCTGTTTGTATTTATGCAGGCTCAGGTTCACAGGTGGAGTTCTGAATCACTGTGTAATTGCATTTTTGAACAGATTTTTGCAGCTTATCCAAGCATTCAGGTTCTGAGTGCGAATAATCGCACATGCATACAGATTTATGACTGAGTCGCTTAATATATGGCGCAGACCTTTCCTCTCAGCCCCTTCATCTGCTTCCTTATCAACAACAATATGGCACTTAACTGGCTTAAATTGTAAAGCTCTCGGCTCTAAACAGGAGAGGGAGGTTCATCCAGGACTGGGAGGCAAAAAAAAGAAGGGAGGCTTCCTGTGTGTGTGGGCTGGCAGACAGTGCAGTATACTGATAAGAGGGTGAAGCCTATTAGCTGTTTGGCCTGGAGCCTAAATGTCATCGGTGATTTTTTAGTCTCTGGTTGGAAACATAGTCATTGTTTCAGGGCTAGAAGGATGGTTTCCATTATCCATTCCTGTAGCATTTGTTTAGGAAGAAGCAGGTCTAATGATTAATGTATATGTGGGTTAAAGATAGTATGCAAAGTGACCCCTTAATTAAATGTGTATTTGTACAAGAATAGACCAATATAGATGCACTGCACTCAACCTTGTTTGCCTAGTGAATACTGAGAACAAGCGGAATGCACAGAAAATTTAAAATAATTAAAGAAGTGGTATATTATGATCTTCCTTCTGTGTATAAGCACAATATGAAAAGCAATTATGAAAAGCACAATACGAAAGATTTGTACGATTCTGTGCAGTTCTTTAAAAAAATTTGTTATAATTATTGTTTTTTATTTATCAGAAAATCACAGAGCAGTGAGCAAAGGTGTTCTATAGAGTTGAGGTCAGGAATCTGTGCAGGCCAGTCAAGTTCTCCTACACCAAACTCGCTCATCCATGTCTTTGTGGACCTTGCTTTTTGCACTGGTGTCATGTTGGAACAGGAAGGGGCCGTCCCCAAACCGGTCCCACATGAAATTATCCAAACTGTCTTAGTATGCTGAAGCATTAAGAGTTCATTTCACTGGAAGGGACTCCTGAAAAATAAACCCACACCATAATTGCCCCTCTACCAAACTTTACATTTGGCACAATGCAGACAAGTACTGTTCTCAGTTAATTGTAGAATATTTAGGAAATTTCACGCCTAGACTTGTTACACAGGTGGCATCACAGTACCACGTGGGAATTCCCTGAGCTCCTGAGAGTAATCGAGCCTTTCCTAAATGTTTGCACAAGCAGTCTGCATGCAGATGTGCTTTTATACACCTCTGGCCATTGAAGTGATTGGAACACCTGAATTCAATGATTTGGATGGGTGAGGGAATAATTTTGAACCTAGCTGCCTGCATTGTATATTAAAAATTTGAGCAATATATCAATTATGTCACGACTGGGGCAGCAGTCGTGTGATGAATAAATGAGGACTCAAGATGCAGATGGTGATGGAGATGCGAGTGCAGGTTTATTTACAGTGAAAATAACAGAAGTGAGGGCAGGACTGAAAATAAACTTAAACTGGGTGAAACTAACAAACAAACCTGGAACATAAGGTCAGCAGGAGAAACTCAGAGATGGCAGATGAGGACGACAGACCAGGGAGACGTAGAGAAACATAGGGAATGAACACAGACGACACAACGGGGAGCACAGGCAGACACGCAGTATAAATACACACACCAGGTAATTAGGAAACGGCAGACAGGCGGGGACACAGCTGGAACTAATGGACATAATGAGACACAAACCTACAAAGTAAAACAGGAAACACAAAGACTGTTTTACACTACCAACTGGGGACATGAACAGAACACAGATGAGAGACACGGGTAGGGATGATAGAAACACACAACTCAAACCCTAAGAACAAATACAAAATCAGAATAAACTAGAAAAATGATAATAATTAACTTAAAGCGCTGGGTCACCAACCCAGGCCCATGACAAATTATACCAAATATTTATGTGAAAACAAAGAAATTAATTGGGTTTGCCACAAAATTCAGAATTTAAAAAATATAAAAACACTCCTAACATAATGTGTTGTTAATATAGGAAAAACCCAATACTTTCTCAATTCTTTTACTGTTTTAGGACATTTATGATACACAAACCCAATAAACCCTGTTTTTGAATACAGAAAACTGGAGCAAAACAATCACTTAAAGCTTGCTATAAATCTGTATTCTATTGCACTTTTTGTATTCCAGTTTTCTTCTCTGACTTTGAACAGCATGAGCTACTTTTGGCTGCTCCCTTATTCACAATGGTTTGCCACAGTGGGGAGCGCCACATGTTTGATTTGGCAGATTTCTTACACTGGATGTCCTTCCTGGTTCAACCCCAAAGGGATTTGAGTCTCCTCCTAGGATGGAACCAGGATGCTTTTTTTAAACAACCTTTTTAAAAAAAAAAAAAAAACAACAAAAAAAACAACAACAACCAATCAAAAGATGATAATAAATAAATGATACTCTGTCCTGATTTTCTACTAGTATTGCAAATCATTCAAGTTAACACCACTTTGACTGCCATCACAGCAAGACAATCAAAGGCTTGAATCTACCAGCCAACTTTCACATTTCTTTTTAGAGTTTGCATGTTCTCCCTGTGCTTGCGTGTTTCCTGCCCGGGTAATTCTACTTCCTGCCACATTCAAAAGACATGTATAGGTTAACTGGTTATTCTAAACAGGCATTAGGTCAGTGTCTGTCACTCTGTATTATCTCCACAGTGAAGGACTGTTGACCTGTCTGGGGTGTACCCTGCCTTTTGCTCTGTGACATTTGGGATAGGCTACCATAGCTCTGAATTGGATAAATGGAAGATAATGGACATATACTGGTATTTGCCATGAACTTGTTTAGTGAAGAAATTGCAGGTATTTATCTGATCTAATGAGTTATTCTTTAGTCAGACGTTGTTTGCATGCATGTTAACCTAACCACAAGCAACTAAATCTTTCACTCTCAGTTATTCAGTGCACTATATTTCATTCCTTTCAAAGACCAAAGGTTGAGGCTACTGAGTTTACATCTATAATTATGCAGTTAAAATATCAGGTCCGCTGTTTGTGCCTGCTGAGCCAGAATAGGATAGATACAGCTGAGAGGGAGATTGATTTTACCTATCTTTTCAGTTCTTCTGTTTTCATTTAACTGCAGAGAAACCTCCGATTGTACTGATGTCATTAATATCTGCAGTGCAGTGCGACTGAGCTACAAATGGTAATAAGATATTGTTGTGAAAAGAGAAACTATCCTGCTTCCACATGATTAGTTTTACGCCTTTTACCTCACCATGTTGATTATTTGTTGCACACAAAGCACCATACATTCACTAAAACCTGCTTTCAGTAGTGTTTAATTTTTGGGCTGCATATATTTCAGTGTCATATGCTTTACCACTGCATAGAAGATAATGGATGGGCAGAGCCAAAGAAACAAAGAGCTGAGGTATACCGTATGATGAGGAAAGAAAAGAAAGCCTGAGAAATGTGAAAAGAAAACCATGCGAGAGGGTGGACTGCTGTTTATCTAATAAATTGGTAGGAAAAATGGCTTCATGCAGTCCTTTCCTCTTTGTTCAAACGTTGCTTTATAAAGTGACTTGTGTTGCACCGTCAGAAAGCGCGTGTGTGTGTGCACTGAATAGTAATGCTGTGTGTACACTGTATAAATGTGACCTGGAACACATTTTTATGCTTCAAGAATATTTTTCTGCACTTTGAGTGCGTAACTACATTGATTGTGTTTTGAGCACCTCCACAATGCAAGCTGTTTAGTCTTCTGCCTGAATGGCTCCAGTGTAGATACAGAAACAGACAAATTCTGCAGCTACTGCTCTGTAGGCAAGGGAAAAGTTTGCATCCATATAATTTGGATTACCTTACAGACGACTGATTTCCAAATAATATTTTTAAGAATAAATCAAAGCTAAACAATCCATGTTTTCAGACTCAGCCATGCCTAATGTAGATTGCGTCAGACTAAAGGTCTTTAAACACTGGACTCGTAAAATCTGTGTGAATATTTTGCACATCAAAAATATTTTTGGGACTTATTTATTATTAATGCAGCTGTTTACCACACCCGCGCAATTTCGCTGAATGAATTTGCAACATTTATTTTTTTTCCAAATCAAGCTTGATTTTTTTTTTTTTAAATTATCTTATTAAACTGATCTGTCCAATCAGGCCAACAAGTGGACTCGTAGCTCAAAACATGCACTGTTACTGAATATACAAATATTAAAATAATAACTCTGCCAACAAGAGCTCAAACTGCCCCACTGACAGCCTGAAATATGTATGAAAGCAGCCGCAATACAGGATCAAACCATGAAATTCTCCCTGTTGCTGTCTACACTTAAGAATTGGATGAACCCAGAATCTTTGTTTTTTTTTCATTTACTTATATAAAACCATCAGGACCACTTCATCTTCGCTTGTTGTCTGCTTAATTTTTTTTTCACAGTGCACTGATGTACTAAGTCAGAGCACTGGTATGCTGGTATAGTACAAAAAAAACTTTTGAGCTTTTTTTTTTTTTGTAGAGTGAAACAGTCATTCATATTATAAGCCTTTTATGTCACTTTAATACATGGTAAATTAGTGTTTGGCATGTCTGTGCCTTCACACAATGATAAAATCCCTAAATTCATGATAGTTCATGAACTGAATCCTTCCGGGCCTTTGGAATAAACCTCACATGTGGTCTTTCTACTGACTGAGTTAAAAGTTGACTCTTTGGGTTTCAACGCCAAAGGAAACAAACCCAGACGGTTGTCTGCATGACTAAAATCTTAATGCCTTTTTTAAATTTTATTGATTTAACATATTGAACTTTATTTCTCCAGTTAAGTCAGATCTTCTTAAAATTCGAAAACTCATAAGACAAATTTGAACTAATTATTTAGCATCAGTTAACTCACATTTCTACCATAGCAGGGGAATAAATAATGTTATCACCATATAAGCAATGAATATGGAGATAACATATTATTGTGCTTTCCATATCTGTTGTAATTAATGTCAGGGTGCTGTAGGGTAGCAAAGATGCATGCATGAAAATCTAATAAGGAAGAATGTGATGATATAAAAAGACTTTCTTTGTGTGAAATTTCTGCTCATGTCTGAAAGAAGGAAGCTTCTGCACAACATCACAAAAATTATTTTGCTGAGTAGCAGTTCCTATAGTAACCACCACACATGACACCTCCATTTCTTGCCGGAGGTCTCTTAAGCTCTGCTTGGTAGAGCAATTTTTCCCTGCAAATCCCCTTTGGGAAAATTCCATCCCGGCAGGATTCATTAGCATCTCAAGATGTTTTACCTTTGATTGACAGTGAGACCAGCCGAGCTGGTCGGGAGGAAATGGATAGCTGTTAAAAGGTGGGTAGATGATGAATCTTCTGGTATTCCTGTTTTAAGGAATTTGGATTCAGTTTACCTCTCTGCTTTCTGGCTTTGGATACATGTTTATGAAACAAGTCATATTTTACTAGATCTGAATATGGAAACAATAGCCATTTTTGTAATTTTTCAAATCTGTAGCCTCAAACTGTTAAAAACTCAGTGGAAACCGACCCAAGAGCAGGACAGGACAAATTTATTGCAACTTCCAATTGGGAATTTAGCTTGTGGCTGTGAGTGAGGCAGGCAACACGGGACAGCTGCAGGCTCGAAGAAGGCCATCAGCAGCCTCCAGCTAGTTAGTAGGTCCTGAGGCACAGAGATAATAACTTACTAAACTGTTCACTTTTTTTCAGAGTGAGAGTAGCTGTAAGCATCATACTCTTGTGCCAAAGAGTCTAGAAGTTATATCAAGTATGTTACAAACACTGTAGTAAATGGGTATAAGTTATACGGGAGGGGGGAATCAAGTACAATGTGTGTTTAGGGTTTTTATTTCCAAAGTTTTTTATTTTTCTAGTTTTCATTTACTTTTCATCCTTGTAGCAAACAAATTGGTCTGTTGATGAAGAATGCCCTGTTTGCATGTTCTTGCAATAAATACCAACAGAGTGAAAATTGATAGTTGTGTAGATTTTCTAAGTAGCTATTCAAATATTGAACAAAATTACTAAAAAAAATTGTAGTATTTACTGATCATCTATAATATTTTGGTTAGTTTGTGATTAGGTTTGTATAAAAGAATTTCAATATGTATATTATATATTACATACAGGATGTTTTAAAAAAAAAAAAGAGGGCTGTGATTATTTTATTTGTCAAATGGAAAAACAATGTATGCACCACAATGAGCCCATATATTCCTTTTTATTTAGTAGTGCTGTTGCTGTAGAATTAAAAGAATAATTTTGTGTCATAGTGTTGATTGAATACAAATTCAAATGCAGTAAAAAAGGAAACAGTAATGGCAACCTGAATACAAAACACTTGACAACAAGAACAGGACAAGAAAACACCAAGTGACTAAGGCATGAACACAGAACCGGACAGCGAGGAAACAGATATCAAAATACGAATGCAGGCTTAGTGCAAATTACAACACTAACACTAGCAGCAGTAAAGTAATCTAGACTTCTATTAAAAACTCCACAGAAACTCAAATGAATGTCAAACTGCAGTGAATTCCTCAGAAAATAGTCTGCTTCGATGACTGATTTTTTTGCTGCTTTCCTGTCAAGGGTCATCTGAGGCATTTCACCCTATTTTTCTCACATCTGTTCAAATTTCTGCACAGTGAAGGAGAAAACTACTGCTCCGCTGATAGAGCTTAACAGCAGACTTTGCAGTGTGAGAGTCAAAGATATGTGAAAATGACTAAGCTCTGTGTTCTGCGCCATCATTAACCACGAGTTCTAACTTGTGATTGATGCAGTAAATGATAGTCAGGTTAGGGTTGATGGATCCTCTGTATGGGTCCGTTAAATCTGCTGTACCATCAGTTGAAAAGCAAACAAACCGTGCCCATAGCATTTCCTCAGAGATGCCCTTCATAGCAAGGGGTTCTAGCAGGATGCCAAAGACAGTAGCCCCAAGCCATGACTACATTTCAACAAGTTGAAATAAGAAGCTGCAAATCTTAACTTTGTAGGGAATTCTGATGAAGATGATCAGTATGTGTTGAACATTCATTCATATTATTTTTAGGATATTTTGTAGGAGCGTCTTGTAAAAATCTGACAAAGTTGTGCTCTGAATCCTCCTCATTTTTCTGCTTTTAGTGAAAGTCCGAAAGTGAAAGCCCCAAAAAATATTCAGTTGTTTTGAATTTGTTAGATGAAGCATGTCAAAAATGTTGGAATGGGACAACAAAAAGCTGAAAAGTAAAGGGTACTAAAAGGAAAAATGTGGAGGAACATTTTGCAACTAATTAGGTTGACTGGTAAAAGTGACTGGGTATAAAAAAAAGAGCATCTTGGAGACAGTTTCTCAGGAGTTCACTAGTCTGCAAAAACTGTGTCTACAAATAGAGGAAAAGTTTTCAAAATAATGTTCCTCAACTTAAAATTTAGAAGTCTTTAAATATCTCATCTAAATATCTCAAATATCTGTAGCACATTATATAGTACATAATCATCAAAAGTCCTTAGCAGGGGCAGATCTACTGTGGTGGCATGAGGTTGCATGTGCCACCCTAAAATAATCTCTTGCCACCTTAGTTTTGCTTATGACAATGTTGTTTATTAAAATAAGCTAGCATTAACACTTTGAGCCTAGCTACAATTAATAAAAAATTCTAAAACTGAATATATTGCATATGTATTTTAAACATATACAGATGTTTGCCCCCTACTTGATTTCGGTTTTTTGTGTTTGTCACACTTAAATGTTTCATGTAAATATTAGACAAAAGTCTGATAACACAATAAACACAAAATGAAGTTTCTAAATGAAGGTGTTTATTATTAAGGAGGAGGAAATCCAAACCTACATGGCCTTGTTTGAAAATGGGATTGTTATCAATACTCTATTGTGAATGAAATATGGCTTTATGGGATTTGAAAATCAGTGCATTCTGTTTTGAGTTACATTTTCCACCTGCACATGCACAAGCACTTATCTACACAATCTCATACACACACACACCCACGTACACTTTCATACACCAAAGTTACCTTTTGCACAATGCTCAGTCTTTTGCACAACCCACTGTCATTGTTGCACTTTTCTGTTTCATTGTTGTGTCTGCATTGTCTTTTGTCTGTATAGTTCTGTTCTGTCTGGTGTTGTCTTTGTTTAGTTTTTTTGCAGTTTTTGCACTTTATGTAGTCCTGTGTTGTTGTTATATGTAGCACCATGGTCTTGGAGGAACGTTGTCTCGTTTCACTGTGTATTGTACCACTGCACATAGTTGGAATGACAATAAAGCCACTTGAAACTTCACACTTGACATGATCCCAACTTTTTTGTAGCAGTGTTTGTATATGTAGCAAAACTTTATTTTCTTCATTATATTACTTTATATCCAACAATTATAGTAATCAGCACATATCCAGTATTCATAACTTTTCTCTGTTACTGTTAAAACAAAGGACCAATAAAATTGAAAAAAATAAAGATTTGTGGAGCTGATTCAGCATTTGATTTCTACAACTTCTGAGGTTGTTTATCAAAAGTATTGACATCAATAAAAAATGTGTTAATGGGTTCCCAAAGGAAAGTAAACATAGGGTGGTATGATTTAGGCTGATCTCAGCATTTGTTGCAGATTTATTTCTCTGACTTCCAGAAAAGCCTACGCATTTAAAAAAAAAAAATACTATTTCTTTTCTGCTCCTTTTTAAATAAGATGGAAAAATCATTGTAAGGAGTTTAAACTGACATTGATCATGGCCTGGAATAGTCTTATATCTGTGTGGCGGGGGTGTGGTCTTTGGCCTGCTGCAGAGGAGGGGTGACGCAGTGAGCTCACAGGGCGGCGCGGAGGTGGGGAGGGAACAGGTGCACAGGACTGTTTAATGAGGGAGACCTGTCTTATGTCTTTGGCAGTGAGAAGGAGCGGACACACACACTAGGAGTGACGGAGTGGCTGTGTCTGAGGCTGGTGCCAGAAACCGCAGGAGATAAGACATTGTTTTGAATAAAGCACAATTATAAGCACAACCCAGAAGTGTCTGTATGTGGGTCCTGTGTCACAATCTGCTTTGCTTTAATCTGCTTGAAAAAGATCTATCGACAGATACATCGGAACAAACGTACATCAACTTTCTTTCTTTGTGTTCCACGGTCATTTTCTCCTTCACGCTCTTTCTCTTATCAGCATATATCACGCTCTGGGGTAACCACCTGTTGCCCCAAGCTGTCAACAGGTGGGCAGTTGACAGCTTATAATTGTCACTCTAGTCTATAGCCTGATCTAATGTGATGGTATACCGACAGAGACGAGAGAGTGACAATAAAATTGAAATGCTCAGAGGAAGCGGAACACTTTCAGAAGCAGAGTGAAAAGGGGGAAAGGCAGCTACATCTTTGTTTTCACACCATGGAGAGGTTATCTGTGAGAGCAGTGTGTGAAAACTGGAGCAGAAAGCTGAGACTGTTAACAGTTGTGTCAAACCACCTCAGCAGCACAGCTGTCTTCTAGCTATTAGAGCTCACCTCACACATATACTCTACAGTTAACATCTTAATATTAGTCCTCATGTGAGCTTTTCTCTTGAGCCAAATCAAGTTTGTGTGACTGATTCCAAACATTATATGGCAATAGCAAGTGTTTAAGTAAGCACACTTCATTACATGTAAACGCAATGGGCTTGAAACATGTATACACACATGTTTTGTGTACCACAATGTATTTGCCTTATGTTAGAACCATAGTAATTACTTAAACAGGAATAAAACATGGAAATATTCAATCAGAAGAGGTATAGCTGATACATAAGGGAAAGGTAAAGGTCAACAGTTTAGCAGTTTGGAGAACTCTTCTCTCACTTCATTCTCATTATTTTCTGAACTGTACAAGTTTCAGTCACACTCATGTCTGTTGGCAGTGAAGTAATCTTGTTACAACTTTTTGCTTAATTAACTTGAGAGATGAGATATTATATTATTTATCTGTCTACCCTCATTATTTTGTGCCATTGTTTTGAAGCAGCTGCCTGCCAGTTGCTAAGATATCCCTACTCTTCCACTTTGTTTTGTTCTCATTATCTGTTTTTTTTTACCCTTGCTCATCTTTCTGTCATTCAGATTCTTTCTCCACACTTTGTCCAGTCATCCCAAAAATGGATTTAATTTTCTTACTCAGTCTTCATATTTTCAGCGAGAAAACTTGTATAGTATTCTGACATTGTAAGTCCTCTGTTTTTCTATTCAACAGCGCTCCCCTTCTAAAAATTTTTGACCTTAAACCAAATCTTAATTAAAGCTCTCTTATAGACTAAAGAGGAAATAACAATGCACCTTCACAACTCTGAAATGCAGTGTGTCTTGTATTTGGACTGCAGACTGTCATTTATCTGTTTCCCTTTGAATTAGAGTTCCTTTGTGTTATATACAGTGAAATTAACACTATATTATACTTTGCAGTACAGCTGATTGGGAAATATCTAGGAGAAAAGACATTTACCAAACTGAATTCTTCCAGTGTTAGCATCCTAGAGCCACACTCAAATTCAGTGAGCTCATTCTTTCACAAATGCTTGCAAAAGCAGATTGCCTGGCTTGGTGCTTGATTGTATACACTCTTGGCAATGGGATGACTGGAGACACCTGAATTCAGAGATTAAGCATTGTGGCTGCTTTTGTCTGTGTAGTGTACGAGCAGAACAATCTCATCCACCATGAGAGTAACAGGCTCCACCCAAAAAAAATGCTCAGGGAACTGGCAGTGTGATTAAGAGATGTGGCTCAGTACTTTTGTCCATATTGAGTTTGTGTGTGTTTGTGCATACTGGTAAGAACACCACACTGTTAACATAAATTAATGATTTCACACAGGCAGTCAGCCCCTGTTCTGGAGTTGCTTTAATGAATCAAAGGTTCACCTCCCAGTAAACAGCCAGCCTGTGTTACTCTGTGCTGGTGATCCTTGTTATGTCCACATGCACACACAAATGTGGCTGGCGTGATTGCTCCTAGATATCAACTAGTGATTTTTAACCAATACAATTGAACTATAAGGGACAATAGGGACAGCTCAGTGTCACAGATCGGGATCTTGTGCTACACAAAAAAGAAAAAAGAAATGCTTGGGCAGACTTTGGCTTCAGTAAACATGGTACACAGCTGAAGAAAATGAATAAATACTGCAAGGAAACACTTATGCCACTCCAAAAAAAACACAATTCTTTTGTTTGGTGTTAATTATTACTCGATGTCCCGGTCCATTATTTTATGCTTTTGCACTTCCTGCTGTCACAGATGTGTGCTGTTCTCATCAGCAAAAGCCTCTGGGTCTGAAGAATGCCAATGCGGAAATGCCATGAGCCTACATTCTTTCTAATAGCAAGCAGGTGGTGACTCATTTGGTGTCAGAAAGGAGTTCAGTTGTATGGAGTTAAGTAATGTACTTACTACTTTTCATTCCCATGTGTAGACAACTTTGCACAATTTAACGATCTAAACCATTTTAAGGGCCCAAACTATTTTACTGCTGAATTGAACTTGCAGATTATATTAAGTTCTATGTTTTTGCCCAGCAGTGATATATCGGTTGCTCTACATAGTCTAACTACAGTGTTTATATTTGAACACAAACCATATGATTACATCACTTGTCAGAGACCTAATTTGTATTGTGTTGTGGAGTACGTAACCTACTTAGTGGGAGTTATAGCTCACTGTAATGTCTCCCAAGTGGCCTCCTTAAGCTAAGGAGTGCCTCTCTGTGTGTGTGTGTGTGTGTGTGTGTGTGTGTGTGTGTGTGTGTGTGTGTGTGTGTGTGTGTGTGTGTGTGTGTGTGTGTGTGTGTGTGT
>NW_024582597.1:388275-396855 GCF_018398535.1 Haplochromis burtoni | reverse complement strand
GTGTGTGTGTGTGTGTGTGTGTGTGTGTGTGTGTGTGTGTGTGTGTGTGTGTGTGTGTGTGTCATAATCATCTACCTCTAAGGCAATGCGAACCACCAATCATTAAACTTCCAACACAGCAACACCCACATATTTTCACAGTTTTTTGTCTCCCTTGTTCTGCCGCAATGAAAGAGACACAAACAAGTAAAACAGAGCTTATAAAGTTAGACTTTTTTGTATTGCAACTGTATTATTTAAATTAAATCATATATTATTATTATCCAAGTAAAGCACTATACAAATACAGGCCATTTACCATTATTTTGTACGGTCTAAGTCTTCAGTGTTATGATATGCTGCAAAACCATAGAATTTCTAAGGTTAACGAAATCTCCTTTTGAAGAGATCATCTTTTAATCCGGTATCTCTGCAGCTGTGCAAGCCAGACACTGTGAAATCCAGTCATCTGTCTTACAAAATCCATGCTTTTGCATCTGCAAATCAAATCTATCTATTAACTGTACCATGAAGACAGCAAATGAGCTACTCCCGAATGGCCTCCACATGCCTATCACCTAATGGATACAGAGGACTGCAATATTCTCCACAGTATCCCAGGACACTTTGTCCAGCTGATGCAGCAGCTGTTATCAGAATGGAGCGGATGCATGTAACCAGCACAAACGCCGGAAGGATGTCACCTGGGCCATCTGGCTTATCAGTGGCACAGCTCAGTGGTTGAAGTCTTGCGACTGTGCAAACGCAGGGTAGACTTAGTGTTCCATAAATTCATGACAGTCTTAGTACCAGCTCTCGTTGTCAAATGAGTTTCACTTAGCTTTGGAAAGCTGACAAAGTGCTTTAAGTAGTGTTTTTATTAATTATATAGTGATAAAGAGCATTTTTACTCTAATTTATTTTATTCAAGCCTAAGTGACACATTAAATTTAAAAAAAAGAATCCTGACTGGCATCTGTTATTTATTCCTACCTGGCCTCACTATGCCAGGACTAGGTTTGTGCAATTACTCTAATACTTAATTAATATAATTTTACACACTTCCCTCTGTCAGGTACAGTCTCGATGCATTCATTTCCATAAAACTTACACCAAAGATAGCAAGAAAGACCCTGAATGCTTCTAACTGCAAATGTGTCTCTGTGTCTTGTATTTGGATGTTTTTTAACAATGTGATGCAGCAACTGCATTATTCATCTTGATGCTCTTCTAAATCTAATTAACAATTGCCCAGGCTTTGTAGACAGTGGGATGAAATATACACACATAACTCTTTTACCAATTAGTTGTGAGAGACAAAACAGGGAGGAGCAATAAAAAGATGATGAGATCACAAAAGACAGTTTTATGTTCTTTAAATCACCTTAAAGGGTTTAAGTGACATCAGGGTGACATAATGAGTTAGTAGACAAGAGGTAATGCTTTTGAAAAGAGCACATGTAAATATTAATGAGGCTCTTCCTCTGACTTAAGCCCTTTTAATATCATAATAACCACTCTAGTGTTGTGACAGCTAAGTTAGGAATAGTAAGTCAAACTGTACAACCATTGCAGCAGTTTTGTGTTAGATGACAATTTTGCTCTTAACTGATTTTTTTACTTTTACTTTGTGTACCTTTTTTTAGCTTTTACTTTAAACATAAAAACTGTCTTACTGTCTCTGGTTCTGATGGGAGCTCATTAAAAACGAATGATCTTTTACCACGCTAATGAAAGTTTATATCTTTACATTTGGTATTAAATTTCAGGTTTTCTCAGCTTATGTTGCGTCAGTTTAACCATACTTAAATCTATTATCCATAGCAAAGGATCTGGAATACACAGTGTTTAACACGGTGCTAAGCAATATTTTTAGACAACCACCCAATGTAAGGTTCACGGCACAGCTGCCCTGATTTAATAATATTGGTAATTATCAATAATATTTTTTTTTACGTTCCAACATACACAAACACACACAAGATTTTTAATATTGAAATATAACTATTTTTGTTATCCATGAATTTTCAAATTCACTGTTTTACAAAACAGCTGAAAAAATAGTAAAGAACGTTGTTATTTTTCATTCCGATGCTAATTACAGTTATTTACCTGCATTCCTGAACAGCACAGTAGTTTTATTGGTTGAATGTTAATCTTTTTTTTGTTCCTTTTTTTTTTTTTTCAAATTTCGGTTTAAAAGCATAAATTCAATTTCTTATTTGCCTGATAAACAACTATATTAGTTTTAAAGTTTTTGACAAATTTGAATAATATAAACAAATCAATTCTGAAAGGTGATCTAATCAATTTATTAAGCACTGTGTAATCATGACACGTGTGCACTGACAGTTATGTACCAGCTGCAAGCACATAACCGTCCCACAGAATCCAGAAATCCACTGACAGTTCACTGCATTGCCCTTGTAAGCGTTATTGAATTAAATAGAACTTGCCAGCAGCTTTTCCATACCCTGATACAGCACATCATCAAAAATCAGTTTGGTTTAACAAAGTTAAGTCATTATTGAGAACATGCACAGACATACCATCAATTATTCATAGTAAGTTACCTTAAAGAGCTCTTTAATTTGCATAATGGGCTATGATCATAGCTCTGCGTTACTGTGCACTGAAGATATATTTTAGCCAAAGGAATAGGTGAGGGCAGCATGGGAAGCTGCTTCTTCTCCTTTTGAATTTATCTTTCACTCTTACCCTGTATTTATCACTCTCTCCACCCTTGCTGTGTTTGGAATCACATGTCACATCAAATAAGGCTATCTGGCTTGTGCAGCTTTAGTACGTGTGTGTGTGTGTGTGTGTGTGTGTGTGTGTGTGTGTGTGTGTGTGTCTGTGTGAGTGTGTATTTATACTTTTACTACTCAAATTATAGGGCTATTCCTCTGTTTGGCGAGGATAACCAGTCTTCCTGTCCTCTAAAGTGACGGGAACGTGACTGTTTGGCTACTTGTAAGCATATGTATTCTGGCTAGAGTGAACTTCACAGCCAACACCAAATGCCCATTACACTTTTCCCTAGTTTAACTTCAGTGTTCAGAATCAATAGTAGTAGATAGTTTATAATAGAAACTGTATAATTATTTCAGACCTTTCTTCCTTATAGCATCTATTAAAAGAAATTACATATTATATTTAGGGAGTTTCTTTGACTATTAATTCAGCATTACCATGTATTAAGTGCCTATTACATACATATTGCGCTAACGTGTTGAACTATTAAGAAATATGAAATATTCAACATATATCTATGAAAAACGCACTTTTTTGTGAAGTCAGTATACTTTTTATACATTTGACTTATTTCATGTTGCTGCACAAGCATATTGTCTGTTACACACACATTTCATTCCCAGTGAGAGCTGTATTGACATTTTAATTTCTCATATATAGACCTACATTTGGCAGCATACCTGATAAGTTTTTGTGAAAGAAAAAAAAATCCCACATTTTATATTTATCACATAGTGGGTGAGGTGGTGTATATTGCTGCAAAATGTTTATTTCCATATTTGACACAACTGTGGGATTTAGCTGTTTAGAATTTAAGAGGTCTGTAAATCACACAAAAGCAACTTGTAATATTGTTATTATGATGAGATTACATTATTCCCAGTGGTGTCTTCTGTTAGGTCTCAGCATCAGTAACTGTTTTAGTAAAATGATGTGCATGAGAGAGCATTTGTGAGAGGTGGTCAGTAAACCCCACTATCAGATTCACAACAGCAGCGACACCTAACACATAGTTTAGTCAAACACTAAAAGCAAAGTGGCATTACTGATAAATGTAAGTCCATGAATAGTTTCATATTCATGTTTTAGATTAAGACCTAAAAAATTCTCCAAAAAAGGGCAAACATAAATTCAGCTAAAAGAAAAAAAGTATCAGCTAAGTTGATTTTAATTCAAAGATTAAATAAAACTCTTTCAAACTACATATGGCCATTTAAGTTCTGTATATTTATATTTTCAACATGACTTTCTTTTCATTTCTTTCTCTTCCTCTTTTTCATCTGCGTCCTCAACCACTGCTGTCCCTAACCTCATCTACACCTCACCCTCCTCCTCAACTGATACCTCATCTCTTGACATAAGAGAATGTGCATTTTTAGCTGCAATATTGTTGCATTTACTTATTGTCAGCAGATGACTTATAGTAGATGGTAGAACAGCTCCACTACCAATTGGAAGGTCAGAGGTTTAATCTCCAGCTCCTGTTAGTCTGCATATTGAAGTGTCCTTGGGCAAGATGCAGAACTCTGAGTTGCCCCTGATGCATCCATGGAAGTGTGTGAATGTTAGATTAGAAAAAAAATCACTCATGTGAAAGTGTGTGTCAATGAAAGAAAGGAAGCACTATGAGTAGAAAAAAAACATTTGAAAGGTACAAATCCATTAGTTTGCACAAGCAACCCACTGAAGAGAGCAAGCTGCGTCAACTGGTTATAAGCTAATGCTATCCTAGCTAACGTTAGGCTTGAGCTTGCTTGAGTGTTCTAAAAAACATACTTTCCCAGTTTGATTGCATTTTCACATCATATGAGAGTTTATTCGCTAATTGCCCAAGTTTGACAGGACAATAGTTTCCCTTCAGTAACACTGACTAGTAGTGGCTAACACTGCCAGCAAAAACAGCTGCACTTACCAACATAAGGGATATCCTCTACATTCACTCATTGAAGTTTTAAAGCAACCTCAAGAGTAAAGCGCCATGGATGCTTCACACTGGCCATGTTGACACCTGAGACAGTGAACTAACAGCCTTTTTTACTACAGATGAACCCTGGACAGCCTTTGGTCTGAATCAAGAGTAAAAATGTAATATACTGTAAAACATATAATAAGCAAATATCAATTTTTCATTCCTGATTTATTGTTTGGTGTTGATATGTTAAACTATGACGTGCACAAAATTTCTTTTATATAAGACCATCCTTGGCCAATATGGTAAATGCAGAGCAGATGACGGCCATCAAAGGTTACAGAGGCACTGCCATACTGATGATACACAGCTGTATTTTGCTCTCCTACCTCAGTAAGTGCTTCACTGCCATTGCTAATTAGATTTCAGATTCCATGTTTTTATTTTAAAACCAGGCAACCATGTTTTTCAGGTTGTAGCTCCTGTAACTCCTAAACTGAAACAGCCTTCCTCAGTCCATTGGCTGACTCAGTGGTTTGTTTAAAAAAGCTGCTGAAAAATGCTCTTTATAGGTTAACTTTTCTTTAATTTCCACCCATTGATGTAGTACAGTTACCTTACACTTATGTATGATTTTATTAAAACTGTGAAGCACTTTGTGTGTTTTTAAAATGTGCTTAAAAAAAGTTACTAATAATTAGTATGAAGTTCGTCTTTCAAACAAATCCAGTCCCTGAAAAACCTGCATGGATTTGACCAGTCTCAGTTGCTTGAATAATTTGAATAAAAAAAATACAAAATTGCGTGAAACCTGCATTTTTTTTAAGTATTAAAACAGTACCCACATCCTTTTAAACCCACATCCTGACATAAAAACCCCCACATAATATTCAACATCAGTACTTATGCTATGAATTGATAGCTCTTATTTTTTTGCTAATAAAACCTACTTAAATGAGAAAAAATAGAGTGTAAGGCAAGAGATGAATAGAGGAAGGACTTTTTAAAAAAAGGGGTGCTTTATTTCTGCTGCATTACATGCATTAATCCATATTTTTCCTTATTTCTTCAGTCTCTCTCTCTCTCTCTCTCTCTCTCTCTCTCTGGGTCTGATTGCATTTGATGTTTTATAATTTCCACTGTAAATAGAAACTCCACCTTATATGCATATTCTTTATTATCTACGATATATAGTCTGGATATTGGTGTTGTGGCTACCAGGAGTAACACTGGCCTGAATCTGGTACAATGGCACTCGTTTTATATTTATCAGGACAATGCAACAAAAGTTTATTGTCTAGTTCTATTGTGACAAAACTGTTAGAAGCACTTTTTATCTGCTATTTTTTTCTAATGTATTGAACTCACTTCCTGTATATTACCATTTATCTCTAGCTGTTCTTGAATTTCATTCACTTCTAGTCCTATTTGTTGACTGATATTTTAAACAGTTGCATTAGCTGCTGTTTAATACGGCAGGTCCAATTCTTTTATTGTGGTAAAGGGAAACAGAAAATAGCCATCTCATGCTTAAATAAAGGGAAATGATTGCATAAGAAAAAATAAAATATAAACCATGTTGATCCAGTGCACATAGACATTCCTCTACACGAAGCCCCTGTCATGGTTTGTCCCTGTTCATAAGCAGACCCATAATATCACAGGTCAGCACAGTTATCATTTTCACAGTGGCAATACCTGCCATCATCATGAGACTAAATTGTGTAATATTTAGCCAGTGTACACTGAGCCAATGTCATGTGATTCTGTCAAGATGCTACTTGAAGTGTAGACATTGCCTGCAGAGCTGTGAGGGAGTGCACATGTGTTAAAAATGTAGTTTATTGAAATGATGAATTTTGGGGGGGCTCCCAGGTGAGCTGATGCATTGTTCTCCTGTTTGGCCTCTGTTCAAGGAGGAGGTTATTTGTATGTGAGTGTCAGTGCAAATGTGTACGTGGAGCTTGACAGGAAATGTTTAAGGCAAAACAAAAGCAAAATAGAGCCTCAAAGAGACAAAGACACACTGATGATGACAAATGAATCAGTTGAAGACGGACTGAAGCTTTGGAAAGTCAGAAGGGAGGTGTGTGTGTGTGGGGGGGCTAAGTGAGCTGCTGTGTGTGTCTCAGAGGGAAAGAGCTTTTTCATGAAGCTCCAACCAGCTAAGCCACTTTGATAAAGTAGGAGGACTTTAGCTGTGGGCCGCGATTTGGATCGGGTGCGGGTGATGAAGCAGTTTCTCTAGTAAAGCATGTGCCTGGCAGCTGTACCAACAACAAACTGGCTTTGGATTTTAACACAAAAGTATCTCTTTTGTATCTCAAAAGTTTTCTGAGTTGGACGTCAGCAAGTTATTCAGCACATACACAATCAGCTTTATTTATATTTAATGTTGTTGTGAGCATGTTTTGACTGCAGTCGTCTTCTCTCATGTTAACCTTCTGGTACAACATTCTGCTAGTAATTAAATGTATTTTTCAAGCCAAGGCATGACTTTTTTTTTTCCACTACAGCCTCAACGCAGGGAATAGACATGGAAATAGGCTGTGCTATACCAGTTAAATATTTTTAATATTGTCCTCCTCTTTTCAGTCTCTTATATGACTTAAATTCTCTACCTAAATGCTCTTGCTTGACTCCTTTGTTCATGCTCCAGATATAAGGATTATTTTACTGTCAAAGGCTCCAGCCCTCCCATGACCCTGAACTGGATAAGTAAAACAAAAAAATGGATGCGTTTCATCAAGATTGGAACTATGTTAGGTAAGCCTTTTATTGAGAAGAATTCACAGGAAATACGACAGCGTTAGCATTAGCATTTCATTTAAACAGTTGCCCTCCAGTGAAAATCACTGGACTCCATTGGTTGCTGCTTTTCACAGCGTGGCTAAGTGCAACTAAAACCAGATGATGGAAAAACTGTTTTAATCGTCTGCAGCGCATCACCACACAACTCACATCTGTTTGCCGAAATCCCATCTGTAGTGCATGCAACATGAAACTGCGATTTATTAGTAATATTTTGGCACTGATATGCCTACTTTGATCATACACCAATTTGACTATAATTACGTTAACGCTCTGCCGTAGGAGAAGGGGAAAAATACACTGAAAGCTACATTACATAGAAGATTGCTGTGTAGGTGGGTGGAGAGGGGGAATCATTTTCAGAGTACAGCCCTCTAATCAGTATTTAACTTCAAACATTTGCTTGTGTGGCTAATTGAGGATGACAGATGAAGAGAGGCTAGCTGGCTTGCCGAGTGTAATTGGAGGCTAATTCTCTGTGATTTTTCTCATCTCAGTGGGACAGATCAGTGGTCTGGGGAGGGGAGATAATCAGGTGAACAAATCACTGTAGTCTGTCTTGAAATTCATGTTGAACTGCTGGACCTGATAAGCCAAGCTGATTACTAATGAGAGCAGTGCAAAATAACTACATGCTACATCACTGATTTTCCTTTTCTTTTTTTCCTCCTCAAAAGCCATCTGAGTCAGACAAAAAAAATGACTATGTCCCGCGAAAAGCATTGTGCTGTATTGGAAGATGCTCCGTGCTGGTTTGAATGATCATGTGTGCAAGTCTATGCACACCCCCGTCGTGTTTTAAAGTCATAACACTAATGCCAACTGGCATCCATTTTATTTTGTGGTGTGGTTTGTTGATGCATTATAAGAAATTTACAAAAAGGATTGTAGGTGAATAACTACTGTGCTTCTTGAAAAATTACAGTCCTTAAGGCTCCTTAAATATTTGCATTTTAGTCACAGAAAGAGACCAAAAGAGAAATTGGATCATTTCAAAGGAGAAATGCTTTATTTTGATTCTCAATGGCCTGGTGACAAACACACACACACACACACACACACACACACACACACACACTCAGTATATACATGTACATACAGTGCCTTGTCTTTGTAACCAAAGGGGG